>NC_090400.1:41966221-42167608 GCF_036365525.1 Heterodontus francisci
TTTCAGCTGCTTCATCAATGACCTTCCTTCAATCATAAGGTCAGAAGCGGGTTTTTTTGCTGATGATTGCACAATGTTCAGCACTATTCGTGACTCCTCAGATACTGAAGCAGTGTAGAAATGCAGCAAGACCTGGACAATGTACAGGGTTGGGTTGATAAGTGGCAAGTAACATTCGCACTACACAAGTGCCAGGCAATGACTATCTCAAAACAAGAGAATCTAACCATCTCCCCTTGGACATTCAATGGCATTACGATCGCTGAATCCCCCACTAACATCCTTGGGATTACCATTGACCAGAAACTGAACTGGAGTATCCATATAAATAAATGCCAGGGCTACAAGAGCAGGTCAGAGGCTTTGAATTCTGTGGCAAGTAACTCGCCTCCTGACTCCCCAAAGTCTGTCCATCTACAAGGCACAACTCAGGAGTGTGATGGAATACTCTCCACTTGCCTGGATGGATGCAGCGCCAACAACACTCAAGAAGCTTGACACCATACAGGACAAAGCAGCCAGCTTGACTGGCACCCCATCCACAAACATTTCACTTCCGGCACCACCGACTCACAGTGGCAGCAGTGTGTGCCATCCACAAGATGCACGGCAGCAATGCACAAAGGATCCTTAAACAGCACCTTCCAAACCTTCTACCACCTGGAAGGACAAAGGCAGCAGATGCATGGGGACACCACCATCACCTGAAAGTTCCCCTCCAAACTGCACACCATCCTGACTTGGAACTATATCGCCGTTCCTTCACTGTCGCTGGGTCAAAATCCTGGAGCTCCCTTCCAAACAGCACTGCGGGTGTACCTACCCCTCATGGACTGCAGCGGCTCAAGAGGCGGCTCGGCAACACCTTCTTGAGGGCAATTAGGGATGGCTAATAAATGCTGGCCTGGCCAGCAACATCCACATCCATGAACAAATTTTTTTTTAAATGTATATACACATGTACCTTATGCACAACATTGAGTTTATGTACACTGAAATCGGTCACTCGCTATTGGCTGATATCTACATTAGTAACATAATTTAAATAAAAATACAACTAATACTGCAGGCACAATACCAAAATCAGTTAAGGAACAAATAAAACCATGTCAAATACAGCAAAAATGCATAATTCTCAAAATTCAAAATGCATTTCATGGCTCATTTCCCCCATCCCCTCCTAAAATTATAAATAAAAATAACTTATTTTCTTGTAGACTTTTTAATCCAATCACCTTTCAAAATGATTGGACTGGGCTTTTTTAAATCATGTGACCCAATCTCCTGTTGCTCTCCTGATGAGATTGGTCCATGGGAACCATGTAATCCATAGGACTGGGAACACACCAGATTTTGGACACTTCTGCAGGGAACCACTTCTCTTGCAGTTGATTACGGATCTTCTGTCCAATCTGTAACAGCGGTAGTTCCAAGCTTGCATACTTATGTGCAGCTTTCATCTTTTCTTGTTTCACCAACAGTTGGTCCCGGATTGACGAAGATTTCATGAAATGATGACTTGGAAGAGTCATCTTGCCTTGCTTTCCAAATATAATTTCTGCAGGTGATGGCAATGCTGTGCCAATTGGGGTTGACCTGAAGTGTAACACGGCTACATGCAGATCAGATTTAATTTCGACACTTCCCAATGTCTTGACTGTGCATTCTTTCAGCCAGGCCATTCGCAGTGATGATGAAACATGATGCACAACTCATTTCTTACACAGGTCTTTCAATGGGTTGGTGCTATATTGTGGGCCATAGTGTTGGACACCATCTCCTCCGGCAGACCAAATAAACTAAAGATAGTGTTAGAAATTGATGCACTTAATATGTCCCTCAATTGACAGATTATGGGGAACTTGGAAAAGTAGTTGCTAATCAACAGAAAATGGTCACCTTTAAGAGAGGTCACTGGTTATCCTTGACCTCTGTGACAGAACTGGGTGAGGATCGAGCAGCTCTACATAATGGCTTGGTTGATGCTTTTGGCATGCATCACATAACTGCACCGCTCGCTCTAGGTCACTGTTAATTCCCAGCCAGCAGAGTGTTTCACATGCAAATGTTCAGGACTTCTCACACCATCCATATGACCTTCGTGCAACTGTGAAAGAATGTCAAGGTGAAGCTTTTGTGGAATTAATACTCGTCTTCCTTAGAAGATAACACCATTAAATACCCTCAACTTGTCTCAGTATGGCCAAAAGATTGAGCTCTATAGCAACTTCTTGTATGGAGTCAGGCCATCCTCTGACAATGAGTTGCCATAACTCCTTTAAAACTGGGTCTTTGGTGGTCTCTTCTTGTAGTTCTTCACACTTTTGTCTGAAATGCATCACATCTATCTGGCAAACATCTTACAGCTCTATGCTGACTTTGTCAACCTGCATGTCTCATGGAATGTCTTCACACTTCTTGGGATTAGATAATCTGCTTAGGGCGTCAAAAGTCACTAAGATTCCCAGACTTACACCTGACCTCGCAGTCGTACCCTTGCATCTTGATTAATAGCCGTTGTAATCGAGGTGGTGCGCAGGTGAATGTTTTTTGCCGTATCATCGCCAATGGTTTGTGACCCATCTTGACTATGAAATGCTCGTCAAGAAGATGTGTGAAACTTGGCGATTCCCTTTCGATGTTGGAATAGTTGGCCTGTGCTGGCGATAAACTTAAAACCAAAAGCAACTGGACAACCTTCTTGCAATAAATATGCTCCAAGACCTTTTAGCGAAGCATCTACTTCAAGTATGGCATCTTTATTCAGGTCATAATACTGCAAACATGCCTCTGTTGAGAGGGATTGTTTCAACAAAAAAAAAATGAATGCATGCTGGTGGTCCTCGTGCCAAAGGAATGGTGTATCCTTTTTGAGGAGTTCCCGTACGAATGAAGACTTCAGAAAAATGAGGTCAGGAGTTAGAAAATTAAATAGCCCAAGACATCTTCCTAAGTCTTCCTTGTCTTGTAAACTTAGGCATAGACTGAATATCCTCGACCTAGCTGGTATCTGGTCTTATGCCTGTATCAGAATCGAATGAGCAGAAAAAGTTGATGTGGCTTGCACTAATGGCACACTTCTTGCTGTCGATAAGGCCTTCTTTCCTGGCTGCTTGCATTAGGATGTGCAGATTCCCATTGTGCTCTTCTTTTGTGCTGCCCATAATTGTTAGATCATCTGCAATACAGAAACACTGAACGTTCTCAGTAATATGATCTTTATATTTATTTATTTTTTATTTATAGATACAGCACTGAAACAAGCCCTTCGGCCCACCGAGTCTGTGTCGACCATCAACCACCCATTTATACTAACCCTACATTAATCCCATATTCCTTACAACATCCCCACCTTCCCTCAATTCCCCTACCACCTACCTACACTAGGGGCAATTTACAATGGCCAATTTACCTATCAACCTGCAAATCTTTGGCTGTGGGAGGAAACCGGAGCACCCGGCGGAAACCCACACGGTCACAGGGAGAACTTGCAAACTCCACACAGGCAGTACCCAGAAGCTGTGAGGCTGCAGTGCTAACCACTGTGCCGCCCAAGTTGTTGGAATAAATCCTGGCTCACTGACAGACCAAACAATAAGCGTAAAAAACAATTTTCCAAATGGACTTCTGAAAGTGGTCAACTCCTGTGAACTTTGAGAGATGGACCAACTGCTTACCCATGCTTTGCAACCAGCTTCAAAAAGAATCTGGCTCTCAAACTTTGGATTCAATTCTTCTAAAATGGGGATTTTGAGAGGACATCGTTTTAAAATCCGATTCAGCCTTCTAGGAACTAAGCATATCCTGACGGTGCCGTCTTTTCTGATCACAGCTGTTACATAGCTGTACTAAATGATGTACTGCTAAACACGCTGAATAATTCTTTGCCTTTCCATAGTATCCAGCTTTGTTCTCAGTCTGTCCTTGATGTGGACACTACATTTCCTTGGTAGATCTATAGAAGGAATGGCGTTGTCTCTCACATGTAGAGTATCATCTCCTTTAAAACTTCCCATGGTATCAAAACAACCTGGGTACATTCGTTGCAAATTCTGAACTGACTCAATGGGGTCACATCTATTTTGGTCATGTGGCCTTGGCACACTGCTGATTTAAGATTGTCAGGATTTGAAGCTTGCTACATGCAAGTAGCCCTGCAACTGCTGGATCATCAGTGTCAACAATGTCGAAGACTTGCTGTGAGTTTCTGTAGCTGCACTCAAACGTTATTGCTCCCATACAGTTAATTGGAGAACCATTGTACGCAATGAGTCTTGCCTTTGTAGGTTCTATTATGGCTTCGCATCTTGCCAGGTTCATATTCTTTAGTATTCTCAGTGGCAAAGTATTTGCACTTGTCCCTGTATCAACCTTGGGTCATAGCATTTACTGGCCACTCTTTTCTGAGCATATGACATTGATGGTAGTGAATGCTTCCTGCTGCATAAATTGTATCCATCTGGTGTGCAACCGTTAGTGGGAAAAGCTTGTCCACCTTCAGTGCCCTCTTTATTATTCACGTCCTTGTCTATCTGGGTTCAGATTGGCCTCTTAAGAATGTACCCGTTTATCCCACAAGGTTGCGTCTGCTTCTTCAAGCCATGGTCTGCTGTGACTTCTGGCCAATTTTCCATTAACAGACCTCCTGCACAGCTTTGCCTAATGAAATTTCTTACCACACATCTTGCCATTATCCAAGTAAGCTGGACATTTTCTTAGTTGGTGCATCACAAACTGCACTTGCCACACATTTTGCCATACTGAGGCAACCGAATTACCTCGCCTATGGTTGTTGTTCCAACTGCTCATATGCACTGCATGCTTGCAGCTTTGGCTGCCTTCTTTGAGGTGACTTTCAATGTCATACCCTTTCCTTTGTCCAATAGCTCTTTCTGGAAAACTATCAGGGTAGACGCAATGACTAATTCAATTATAGATGCATAGATTCATAGAGAGATACAGCACAAACAGGCCCTTCGGCCCACCGAGTCTGTGGCAACCATCAACCAACCATTTATACTAATCTTACATTAATCCCATACTTCCTACCACATCCCCACCTTCCCTCAATTCTCCGACCACCTACCTACACTGGGGCAATTTACAATGGACAATTTACCTATCAGCCTGCAAGTCTTAGGCTGTGGGAGGAAACCGGAGCACCCAATAACTCCACTTCTGAGAAATCACATACTTTTCCTTTCTTGCAGCATCCACTGACGAACTGATTGGTGGTCTCTTTGGACTGCTGTCTGGGTGCCATCAGTTCCAGATGATGGATTCTAAAGTTAATCTTCAGCTGGTCCTCTGATGTAGTCCAGAGTCTCAGTGGGTCCCTCTGGTCTGCTTCAGATAGTCCTGAGGTGTTGATGCGATGAAGCCCTTTGTTGCTGATCATAATTATTTTGATCACATGTCTGTCAAGCTCTCTAACAGCAAGGTCCAAAAAGCACAACTCCATTTGCTGAAGAGTTCAAAGTCATGGAGTAGATCTTGTGCTTTCCAATTCATTGGTGGGTATTTGGCAGTCAAGGTTCCAAATCCCTTGACGGCAAGAATCCTTAGTTGGAGATTTCCCTTTTAAATGACTCCCTTTTTTTGAGGCTTTACCTGAAAAGGGGGTGGGGAATTGTAGGTCTGCTGTGTCTCCAGCACTGGACTTCAGTCACGTCCTGGACTCAGTGCGCAGGCTTTCAGCCTGCGATTGGGGAGACCTGGCCCACGACAGGATTATGGTGGGAAAACACACAGCGCGCGATGGTAATGCCACTCCGTAACCCTGACGTGAACCAGCTCTGCTTGCTTTTCCCGAGCCCAATTCTTGCCTTTACTTGTCAGCCACCATCAAAATAAATAACCCCCTCATTGTACTCAAACTCTACTGAGCACCGATTTCAGTGGATATTGCGAACTCCATGTCATACCGCCGCCACTACCTCCAACGATATGTTGCATTGACCTGTCTTCCATGAACTCAGACAGAAGAGATTACTGTTCCCGATGTCTTGCTCTATATCGCTGCCCCCGCTGCTGAGCCTCTCTGCAGTACTGCTACCTCAATGCGTTCTGCTGCCTCCACGCTGTGGTCTTCAAATACACATCACTGCCATCATATTATGTTATTGCTTTCTTCAGCACTAAAAGGTACCAAACAATCTTGAGCTGAACAGTAGTTAAAAAGTGTGTTCCTTATTGTGAAGTAACAACTTTACATGCGAGCTCTATCATACTTGTGAATAGGTGACGAGCATGACTCCAGCTGCTCTATCATATGTTGGTTGACATCACTTCCTGTGATGATGTATTAAGTACTCACTGTTAAAGTACTACCACAACACACTCCACCTCAAAATTACATGTCCCTGCAGTTGCACTCTCATTGTTCTCCTGCCACTCAATCCCAACCCCACTCCTCTTGCTGTTTCCACATGGCAGTTAAGTGCACGTCAAAAGATTTTAATCCCTTCCAAGCAGGGTTGCAGCAGGGTGGCAGTGGGGGGAGGAGTTGAAATATATTTCAATGTGTTGAAAAGATGACTAAAGCAGCAGAGAAAAAAACTATGGGGAGACATCACAGATTTTTCTATATGTATGAGCCAGAACGGCAAATGGCTTTCCTCATTTATAGTTTTTCTACAGCCATCATACACAATCCACCATTCTTATTCACTCTTTACACAGGAACTCAAGATAACAGATTACATCACTCAACTTTTCGTTCCTCCAACAGTCATTAGGCTTCTACAACCAAGAATAATCAAACAATCTCGACTGCACGATTTATCTAGACTTTCCTTTTACTTTTTTCAACTTTAGTGGTGTCCTATTTAATGTGCTTTAGCCCTTCATTTTAGTCTCAATAATAATGAAAATAAGCACAAAGCTTTTGGGAAAGACTGGAAGAATCAACTGTGCCCACATGGAACACAGAAGTACAGAACAAGAGTAGGCCATTTAGCTCCTCAAGCCATTCCACCATTCAATGTGATCTTGGCTGATCAGCGACCGAACTCCACATGCCTGCCTTTGCTTCATATTCCTCAAGACCCTTGATTAACAAAAATCTTGTTTCAATATATGACTACAATGAGTGTTTTGGATTCAAGACAGAAGCACATAATCTAGATTGACTTGCTCTACGATTTCAGAACTGAGAAACAGAAGGCATTTTCAGTGTCCAGGTCAATATTAAGCTCCCAATTAACACCAAAAAATGATCAACTAGTAATTCATCCCACTGTCACTTGCGTTGAATAAATACACTGTTGTGTGTAACTACATTAACAGTCACTTCAAAGTTCAGTCCTTTGAGAGGTTTGAATTTAATTTGGCACAATACAAATACAAGTCTTTTAGTGTCTAACAAATCACTATAGAATGTAATGAGATCAGTTAATATCCAAAAATTGTTATTGAAGCAATACTAACATACTCTGAATATCTGCTCTTACTTTGCCATAAAAGAACAGACAAAAAGCCATTAAATAGCCAGTTCTCATGAAAGCTCATCAAACTGAAATGTGAACACTATGAGCTGGATTTTACCTTCGACGTAAAAGTCAGTGGCAAACCTGCTTCCGCCTAGCACGGGCATCCGTCCTGCATTTTAAGGGTCCCCAGGCTTTAACTGTTCCGAGGCAGGACTTCCACCCACTTGAGGGAGGAGGTCCCGCCTCAGTGAGCTGCCAGCCAATCAGCGGCCGGCAGCTCTTAGTCCCAGCAGCACCACTGGGAACGGTGGCCACTGCCGGGACTGCAGCCCAGCCGACCAGATGGAGCAATGCGTGAAGGCAAGTTGGGCATGCCTCACCAGGGAGATCAGTCCTTCCCTGGTGAGGCTGGAGTGGTCGTTTGGGGGAGGGGGGGTCATTTTGGGTCCCGGGGGTGGGGTGGGAGGCAGGGGCGGCCCTTAACCGGGCACCCTGTGCCCCACTGCCATGGCCCCCCCACCCGGTGTGCAGAAAGGCCGGCAGCTATCGCTGGCGTATGAGGTAGTCCCTGAAGCTCACCATCAGAATTTTCAGAACATAAAAACAGAATGGCTGGGCAGTCATATGTAGAATTTGAGAGGATCAAGCAAATTAATTTTGACCGTGGGATATGGGCATTAGAGATGGAAACCACATACGAGAACCTTCGGGAGTTGATTCTTTCAGAAGAGTTTAAAAACTCCATTCCTTCACTGGCGAGAACTCATGTAGATAACCTGAAAGTTATGAAAGCTCGGCAAGCAGCAGAAATTGCTGATGATTTTGAGCTTGTGAATAAGCCAAAATCTTTTGTCCTTCACCCCCATAAACCTGAGAAGGATAGAAAGTGGGAGAGTGAAAGGAAGGCAAGTAGCTGGGGACAAGAAGGAACAGCTGGGAATGCACCAGGATCACCTCCTCAGGTCAGAAAGGAAGGTGCTGAGAGTAGAAGTGAGGTTCGCAAGCCAAAGTGTTATCATTGCCACAAAACGGGTCATCTTCGTAAAGAGTGCTGGAAATTGCGAGGTAAACCCATAGGACCTGTTGGGGTACGCAAAGATAGTACAGATGAAAAGACTGAGAGGACAGCAGACCAGGCTATAGGTTTAACGACAGCTATAAAACCAGATACTAAAACTAAAAGGGGTGCAGAGGTTAAGAATAAAATACCCAAAAGTTTTAATGAATTTTTGTCAAAGGGGAAAGTAACTCTACATCCTGTAAGTAAGGCAGGAAAACCTATAATAATCAGCGATACAGGAGGAACCCAACCACTCTTGCTGGGGAAAGATACAAGGTTTCCACTAGAGAGCGCCTTGAATGCTAAAGTTTTAGTTAATGGAATTGGCGGGGAGTATATACCCATACCTTTATAAACAGGTACACTTAGTGAGTGACTTAATATCTGGGACAGTAACTGTAGGAGTTGTCCACAGTTTGCCAGTAAAGGGAATTGATCTACTCCTAGGAAATGATTTGGCTGGATCAAAAGTATCTGTTTCTGCTATAATTACAGAGGAACCAAATGAAATTAAGGAAATGGAGCAAATACTGGAACAAGTTCCGGGAATATTTCCTGCGTGCGTCGTCACCCGAGCAATGGCTAAACAGGATCCATTGTCGTAAGTAAAAGGGGCACCACAAATAGATAGCCAAGTATCTGAAATCTTATTTGGGGATTTAGATAATCCAAATGAGATGTTTAACAGATGCAGCACAGCAAGCTGATCCAGAGATAGACCAAATAGCACAGATGGCTCTGATAGAGGCTGAGGCGAAAGGAGTTCCGGCAGGCTATTAGCCGGCAAACATGGTTTTGAGGAGGAAATGGAGACTACCTCACAGACCTACAGACGAAGACTGGACAGTTGTTGAACAGATAGTGGTACCACCTGAATAAATATTGCCAGGGATTATTAAGGTTAGCATATGACATTCCTTTTGCAGGAAAGAGGGGAATTCGGAAGACCAAATCACACATAAGCCAACATTATTGCTGGCCAGGTCTTACAAAGGATGAGACACAATTTATAGGACATGCCTTACGTAAAAACATAGAAAATAGGAGCCGCAGTCGGCCATTCGAGCTTGCTCCGCCATTCATTATGATCATGGCTGATCATCCAACTCAGTAACCTGTTCCCGCTTTCTCCCCATACCCTTTGATCCCTTTAGACCCAAGAGCTATATCTAACTCCTTCTTGAAAACATACAATGTTTTGGCCTCAACTGCTTTCTGTGGTAGCGAATTCCACAGGCTCACCACTCTCTGGGTGAAGAAATTTCTCCTCATCTCAGTCCTGAATGGTTTACCCTGTATCCTTTCACTATGACCCCTGGTTCTGAACTCCCCCACCATCGGGAACATCCTTCCTGCATCTACCCTGTCAAGTCCTGTTAGAATTTTATAGGTTTCTACGAGATCCCATCTCATTCTTCTGAACTCCAGCAAATATAATCCCAACCGACTCAATCTCTCCTCATATGCCAGTCCCACCATCCCAGGAATCAGTCTGGCAAACCTTCACTGCACTCCCTCTATAGCAAGAACATCCTTCCTCAGATAAGGAGACCAAAAATGCACACAATATTCCAGGTGTGGCCTCACCAAGGCCCTGTATAATTGCAGCAAGACAGCCCTGCTCCTGTACTCAAATCCTCTTGCTATGAAAGCCATTTGCCTTTTTTACCGCCTGTTGCGCCTGCATACCTACCTTCAGTGACTGGTGTACAAGAACACCCAGGTCACGCTGCATATTCCCCTCTCTCAGTTTATAGCCGTTCAGATAATAATCTGCCTTCCTGTTTTTGCTACCAAAATGGATAACCTCACATTTATCCACATTATACTGCATCTGCCATGCATTTGCCCACTCACTCAACTTATCCAAATCACCCTGAAGCCTCTCTGCATCTTCCTCACAACTCACCCTCCCACCCAGTTTTGTGTCATCTGCAAATTTGGAGATATTACATTTAGTTCCCTCATCTAAATCATGAATATATATTGTGAATAGCTGGGGTCCTAGCACAGATCCCTGCGGTACCCCACTAGTCACTGCCTGCCATGCGGAAAAAGACCCATTTATCCCTACACTTTGTTTCCTGTCTGCCAACCAATTTTCTATGCATCGCAATACACTACCCCCAATCCCATGTGCTTTAATTTTACTCGCTAATCTCTTAAGTGGGACTTTGTCCAAAGCCTTCTGAAAGTCCAAGTAAACCACATCCACTGGCTCCCCCTGATCAACTCTACTAGTTACATCCTCGAAGAATTCTAGTAGATTTGTCAAGCTTGATTTCCCTTTCGTAAATCCATGCTGACTCTGCCCGATTCTACCACTGTTCTCCAAGTGCTCTGCTATAAAATCTTTGATAATGGACTCTAGAATTTTGCCCACTACTGACGTCAGGCTGACTGGTCTATAATTCCCTGCTTTCTCTATACCTCCCTTTTTAAATAGTGGGGTTACATTAGCTACCCTCTAATCTGTAGGAACTGTTCCAGAGTCTATAGAATGTTGGAAAATGACCAACAATGCATCCACTATTTATAGTGCCACTTCCTTAAGTACCCTGGGATGCATACCATCAGGCCCTGGGGATTTATCGGCCTTCAATCCCATCAATTTCCCCAACACCATTTCTCTACGAATACTGATTTCCTTCAGTTACTCTCTCTCACTAAGCCCTGTGTTTCCCAACATTTCTGGTATGACATTTGTGTCCTCCTTTGTGAAGACAGAACCAAAGTATGCATGTAGTTGGTCAGCCATTTCTTTGTTCCCCATAATTCCCCTGTTTCTGACTGTAAGGAACCTACATTTGTCTTCACCAATCTTTTTCTCTTCACATACCTATAGAAACTTTTACAGTCAGTTTTTATGTTCCCCATGTCAAATGGTGGGAAAACCACAACCTACCATAAGAACGGCACCACCAGTTCCCGTACCAGTAATTGAGGAACCATTTAACAGGGTATTCGTAGACATTGTAGGACCCTTGCCAAAAACAAAAGCGGTACATCAATACATATTTACTATCATGGATATGGCTACTGGATTTCCAAAGGCCATTCCTTTGAGGACAATTACTGCTAGAACAGTAGTAGAAAAGTTAACCCAACTCTTTACGAGATATGGGTTGCCACTTGAAGTTCAATCAGATCAACGTTCTAATTTCATGTCTAAGATATTTCAAGAAGTCATTGGCAATTTGGGGATAAGACAGTTGAAATCTTCAGCATATCACCCACAGTCACAGGGAACTTTGAGATCCCACCAAATGCTCAAAACAATGATTAGAACATACTGTCACAAATATCCACATGACTAGGATAAAGGACTAGACTTATTTGCCAGTGACTCACCAAATGAGTCTACAGACTTAAGTTCTTTCGAATTGGTTTACGGACAAGACAGATTCTTGGAACAAAAAGAATAAATCTTCCATACTGGACTATGTATCTGTGTTCCGGGAAAGGCTCACGAAAGTTTGCGGTGTAGCTCAGGAACACCTTAAAGCATCCCAAGCCAATATGAAAAAAATGGGCTGACAAGAATGCAAAAGCCCGCGATTTTCAACCAGGGGATGAAGTATTAGTGTTGTTACCGTTAGAACGAGAACCATTAAAAGCATGGTTCGTGGCCCATATAGAGTGTTCAAAAGAGCGGGTAAGGTAGATTACTTGATTGACACAGCTGATCACCGGAAAAAGAACGCTTGTGTCACATCAGTATTGTTACGACCAGGTGAGAAAGGTGTCTCGGGATCACTTTTGGCCTTCACCTGGTCTTATTGTAACAGGGTTTAATTTTAAACACACTGTTTTAAAGCTCCTCCTTGGTGAATCCTTCTTCACCGCTTTCCAATTATAAGGCAAAGAAATGAGCACAAACAGGCCTTCTTAGGTTTAAAGAAGAAAAGTGAAATTTATTAAAACTTAAACTCTAATTCGGTAAACACCTACAGATACAGACCGCGCCCCACACTGGCATGCATACGCGATAGGCACATGCAAACAGAGACAGAAAAAATAAGTAGAGAGGTTTGAGGCAATATCAGAGGGGTTTCTGTGCTTTGAGCTCACTGTAGTCCTTTTGTAGGTAGTCTTGCTTTTCGTTGGGGCCCAGTATTATTCTTAAACCTTGTCCACTGTAAGAGACTCTTCTCTCTTGGAGTTCATGTGTCTTCAATGGGTCTTCAGTTCCGTGAGAAGAGATGGCAATAGACAGGAGAGAGTTCTTTTCAGTCCAGGAGCAAAACAGCTTTCTGAGTTTTAAAACTCTGTGGCAAGTTCAAATTCAAAAATGTCCAACTGCCAGTTAGTCATGTGACTAAACATGTCTGACCAGGTCTTCTGTGTATTGGGGAAGCAGGGACTAGTTCCTTTGTTCCAACACTATCTGCTAGTCTGCAAAAAACGGTCCTTCCTACATTCATTGTGATAGGCCCTCTTTTTCCCCAGCAACAATTTTAAGTTTTAATGTTCATGTAGCAAAATTATGCCTGCCTCATTCTTGGCAGGTGGGGGACTGCATGACAATATGCTGAAGCAATATTATCGCAGGGAGGAGGATAAGCCAGTATAGAAACAAATGTGTTGGAGGGATACTATCAAATTCCTCTGACACCCCAGGATAAGGAAAAGTCAGCTTCTGTTACACTGAACGGGGTTTTCCAGTATCAAGTGATGCCACACAGGTTAAGGGGTACTCAAGAAACTTCTCAGAATAGTGAACCCAGTGGAGGTCAGTGTTCCTAGCTATCAGTTCACCTGACTGAGGTGATGGAGAATTGGGACACTTGGAACGAAAACACGAAACAACTGGGAAACTACGGCCAGAATTTTACACCACCCCAACGAGTAGGATGGTGGTGGGCAAGGGGGGGGGGGGTATCATAAAATGGAGTGAGGGGCTCTAGGAGGTTTTCTCAACCTGCTCCCGCCTCCGCTGCCCTTTACACAGGGTTGGGGGGAGAGCATAAACCAGCCCGCCCGCCCCAGGCCACTTAAGGGCCTTCGCCCACCTCCATGTGAATTTTATGCATGGTAAGTGGGCGTCCTGGAGCCGTGAAAAGCCACCTGGGAAAACTCCTACCCCCCAACTGACCACCCTTGCCTTGCCGGGGCCCAACCGATTACCCCCAGCGAGGCAACCAAAACTTACCTTTCCCTAATGTAACCCCACTATTTAAAAAGGGAGGTAGAGAGATAACAGGAAATTATAGACCAGTCAGCCTGACGGCTGTAATGGGGAAAATTCCAGAGTCCATTATCAAAGATTTTATGGCAGAGCACTTGGAGAACAGTGGTAGAATCGGACAGAGTCAGCATGGATTTACAAAAGGGAAATCATGCTGGACAAATTTATTTATTTTACTTATTTATTTAGAGATACAGCACTGAAACAGGCCCTTCGGCCCACCGAGTCTGTGCCGACCATTAACCACCCATTTATACTAATCCTACACTAATCCCATATTCCTACCACATCCCCACCTTCCCTATATTCCCCTACCACCTACCTATACTAGGGGCAATTTATAATGGCCAATTTACCTATCAACCTGCAAGTCTTTGGCTGTGGGAGGAAACCGGAGCACCCGGCGAAAACCCACGCGGTCACAGGCAGAACTTGCAAACTCCGCACAGGCAGTACCCAGAATTGAACCCGGGCTGCTGGAGCTGTGAGGCTGCGGTGCTAACCACTGGGAGCCACTGGATGTGGTTTATTTGGACTTGCAGAAGGCTTTCAACAAAGTCCCACATAAGAGAATAGCGTGTAAAACTAAAGCACATGGGATTGGGGGCAGAGTGTTGAGATGGACAGAAAATTGGTTGGCAGACAGGAAACAAAGAGTAGGAATAAACTGGCCTTTTTCCGAATGGCAGGCAGTGACTAGCGGGGTACCGCAGGAATCGGTGCTAGGACCCCAGCTATTCATGATTTAGATGAGGGAACTAAATGTAACATCTCCAAATTTGCAGATGGCACAAAACTGGGTGAGAGGGTGAGTTGTGAGGAGGATGCAGAGAGGCTTCAGGGTGATTTGGACAAGTTGAGTGAGTGGGCAAATGCTTGGCAGATGCAGTATAATGTGGATAAATGTGAGGTTATCCACTTTGGTAGCAAAAACAGGAAGGCAGATTATCTGAAGGGCACCGAGTCCGGGGTGTTCTCGTACACCAGTCGCTAAAGGTAAGCATGCAAGTGCAACAGGCAGTAAAAAAGGCAAATGGTATACTGGCCTTCATAGCGAGAGGATTCGAGTACAGGAGCAGGAATGTCTTGCTGCAATTATACAGGGCCTTGGTGAGGCCACACCAGGAATATTATGTGCACTTTTAGTCTCCTTATCTGAGGAAGGATGTTCTTGCTATAGAGGGAGTGCAGCGAAAGTTTACCAGAATGAGTCCTGGGATGGTGGGACTGACGTATGAGGAGAGATTGAGCCGGTTAGGATTATATTTGCTGGAGTTCAGAAGAGTGAGGGGGGGATCTCATAGAAACCCATAAAATTCTAACAGGACTTGACAGGGTAGATGCAGGAAGGATGTTCCCTATGGTGGGAGAGTCCAGAACCAGGGGTCATAGTGAAAGGATACAGGGTAAACCTTTCAGGACAGAGATGAGGAGAAATTTCTTCACCCAGAGAGTGGTGAGCCTGTGGAATTCACTACCACAGAAAGCAGCTAAGGCCAAAATATTGCATGTTTTCAAGAAGGAGTTAGATATAGCTCTTGGGGCGAAAGGGAACAAAGGACATGGGACGAAAGGGAACAAAGGACATGGGGCGAAAGTGCGAACTGGTTACTGAGTTAGATGATCAGCCATGATCATAATGAATGGCGGAGCAAGCTCGAAGGACCGAATGGCCTACTCCTGTTCCTATTTTCTATGTTCCTATGTTTCTCCCATCTCCACGTCTTCTATCTTCAGCTGGGCTGCAGTCCCAGCAGTGGCCACAGCCCCAGAAGCACCACCGGGAGCGAAGAGCTGCCGACCTGCTGACTGGCCGGCAGCTCAATGAGGTGGGACTTACTACCTTAGCAGGTGGAAGTCCCACCTTGGCACAATTAAAACATGGGGACCTGTAAAATACAGAAAGGATCCCCAGGCAAGGTGGAGGCAGGTTCGCCACCGACCTTTACGTCGGAGACCGGCTCCCTTCCACCCAGCCATTGTTTGGAAGGTTGAAATGGGCTAATTGGGACAACCTTTGTAAAATTTAAAGCCAAAAATGTTTTGATGGAACTTGTTACTGTAGTCTTATTATTTTAGAAAAATTGTATATATTGGGAAAAGTATTTTTTTCAATTTTTATTTTTTGCATTGTAATGAAACATATTTCGGGAATAGTTTCATTTCGCCAGGTGTCACAGTCCAGAGTCTTGTTTTTCCTCCTCGGAAATATTGCCGTGCACCTTTAAGAGTGTAAAGAGAACAGTGCATCTTCAAGAGATCTCTTCAGAAGCTAAGTGAGAGAAGGTGCATTCTGGTTGCGAGAGCGCAGAGATTCAATGTATCAATTTTGATTTTGAAACTGGCTGGCAAAAACTGGTTCTGCAGAGACAGACAGACCGAGACGGATCCAGCACATGAAGGAAGTAGAAGTTCTATCTTTAAGTCAATTTAAACCCTGGGTAGTTTCTCGCTCAAACTTCTAAAAAGCTTCGAGCCAAATTAATTCTTTAAAGAAATAAATTATTTATCTAATGTGTTCATCGCTGGAAAAAGAGTTTACACTACAATTGCTGAACTGAACTGCTGAATTCCTATCTCGGGAAGGATCTTCGGATTCATCGGACCTTGGAAGACTGCAAGTGATCTTTGACTGTGTTGCATCAGAACACAGTTCATCGGAAGCATAATCTGCAAAGAATTTTTTTTTCTATTTTCTCGGGCAGCTAATTAAAAACCAAACTACTGTTAGTTTACGTATATGCATGCGAATGCGGGAGTTTTTTTTTAAAATAAAAACTTATAAGGTCTATAGATATTGGTTTATCTTGAGTGTTTAAGATTTTAGTTTTTTTTAAATAAATAGTTAATTTGTTGATATCTAAAGATGCCTAGTTTTATTTCACCTCATTCGGAGGTTACTAGGTTGTTTCAATTCAGCTGCTGCTTTCTTCGATTTGGAAAGCTTACAGATATGATGAGACCTGTGGGGTGACAGGACTGAATAGACAGTGCGCTGCTCCCACCGCAATCAGAATTATATATTTTGATTGGGGGCTTTGTCCTGAACAGTCGTAATATCACATCTCAAGCTGTTCTCATTCTTCCCCAGAAATATTCCATCTCCGGTGTTAAACTAACTTCCTAAAGTTTAATTATTCGTATTTGTCTCATCACCATTTTCTTATGCCCAAAGCTGTTCGTGAATGGCCAGTCCAGTGTTCTTGTACTATTTTCAGACTTTTGCACTGAAGTAACTTCTATTCTATTCCTACATACCAATCAACTTTTACATTCCAACAGCATCCTAATTAAGCAAGTTTAAAGGAGAAGCCTAGCACAGCTTCGTAGTATGGTTATCTATTTATGCATTTATCCAACTATGACCCCTTGTCAGGCTAACTATCATTACTGAAAAATAATCTCATTCGCCTGGTTTCCACAGAAATGAAAATTTAAGTAATTTCCATTAAACTGAAACATACAGCACTAACCTATTCCAAGCTGATTATCTCTGCTAACCATATTCCCAATTTCTAACACTAGTGCAATGCACAGGATAGTTAGAGTCTAAGTAGGGTGCTGATGCACAGATCATTAATAACAGTAACACATGTTAACAAAGAATTCTATAATTCTATTCTATAAAGCCATAAAAAAAAATGCAAACAACACACTCGGGTTCATTTCTAGAGGAATAGAATTAAAAAGCGTAGAAGTTGTGATAAACGCATAGAACCTTGGTTAGACCACACTTAGGAGTACCATGCATAGCTCTGGTTACCATGTTACAAGAATGATATGGAAGCATTAGAGAAAGTGCAAAAAAGATTTACAAGAATGATCCCGGAACTGAGGGGTGCAATTACCAACAAAGAGTGAACAAGCCGGGACTTTTTTTTTCAGAAAAGAGAAGAATGAAAACTTGAAGCGTTGCAGGCCTGAAACGTTGACTCTGTTTCTCTCTACGCAGATGCTGCCAGACCTGAGTATTTCCAGCGCTTTCTGTTCTCATTTCAGAGTTCCAGTATCCGCAGTATGTTGCTCTTATGGAAGAAGTTAGGGCTTGCCTGTTCCAGCAGAAGTGATTTTTTTTTTTAAACAGAGTGTTAAATCTTAATTACAGTCAAAAAACTGCTCTAGCACTAAAAATGAACTTTTACACGTGTGGACTCCTATTCCTTCAGCTTTTAATTATTGGAGACTTTTAAAAATCAAGAAAAATTTTTTTTTTTACTTTTCTTTGGCTCTGGTCTCTCTCAATTCCATCTTTCTTCCCTCTGTTACTTTCTGTACATGATTTGGCATTGAATTAGCTATGCTAACTTGCATTTCCTGGTTCAATTCCTGCATGCCTGCATTAGGATTCTTGAATCAGATTTCTGCATCTCCTCTTAACCAACCACTGTACACCCTGATCACACAGGTCCCAGAGCAACTAAAGAGGGCAACAAGACAAAATGGTTTTCTAAATCACAGCAAGTTCCAGTTCAAAATCCCACAGAAAATCTGTGAGCAACTCTAACGTGTAATGGGTTCTGAAGGGTCACTGACCTGAAATGTTAACTCTGCTTCTCTCTCCACAAATGCTGCCAGACCTGCTGAGTATTTCCAGCATTTCTTGTTTTTATTTCAGATTTCCAGCATCTGCAGTATTTTGCTTTTATCCAAGTTTAATGTGCTGTTCATTTGCCACTGATCCCAAAATCCAAGCCATAATGGATAAGCAACTGCTTTTGAGTTTGTTTATAGTGATCACTTTAACAAATGAGGCACACACTATACGTGCCTACCCAAGCCAGCTGATCACCATGGCAGTGCGCCCTTGGCACATAAGTCAAGGGAGAATGAGTAAGGGGCTGCCTTTGTCAAAATGATTATTGGCTTCCTCTCCTTCCATTTTTCCCCTTTTACTCTTTTCTTTCACTTAGCAATCTTTCATTGATAAGAATGCAATCAACAAGAAAATAAAATGCCCTACATGTGCACCAAGGTCCCACTTCTATGGCAACCAGCCAGCTTGGGTAGGCACATATAGCTTTCACTTCTTCTGCCAAAATGGTCACCAGCCATCACTGCTCAATCAACATTCAAGTCAGCCTTCAGATCAGAAAATGATGCCAAGTCCAGCTTATAGGCACCTTCATGGATGCAATTAATATTGGTTTCCTGTTTGTCCCACCAAAAATTGGATTTGAATCTTTAAAAGTTGCATTTACACTGCAACATTACTTGACACTTCAGCATAGTACAGCAGAAGACCAATTAATATTACAATCTCAGCAGCTTCACTACCTCAAGAGTTAGACCCTGACTTTTCCACAGTTTCCCTGTTTTAGTTTGGTACTACATAGAATCTTAGCTCCAGTGTTAAAAGTTGGATTTTAAAACTGTACTCGAGAAGTCCCCATCTGAAATCAATTTTAATGTTGTTTCCTGGGTACAGATATGGTTACTCTCAAATATTCCAATTTAAAAAAAAACTGTTGGGAAAACAGACACCCGATGACCAAGACGACCCAATACATTGAATTCAAACCACAACAAATCAACAAAAATCAATTACCAGATAGCTGAGGCTTTTTAGATCTAAGAAGACACTTTTATTTGACCAACTACCAGATGGCAACTGCAACCCTCCAATCCAATTGATATGGCTGTAATTATGCAAAATGGTACCTTCCAAAAGGCTTAAATAATTGACTATGTACATTCCAAATTGATTATTTTTGGACTGATGCGCCAGTAGAGTGCTGCAAGGATCAGTGTTAGGGCTTCAGCTATTTGTAATCTATATTAATGACATAGACAAAGTGACAGAGAGTAATGTATCTAAGTTTGCTGATGAAACGAAACTAGGTAGGAATGCAAGCTGTGAGGAGGACACAAAGAGACTGCAAAGACATGTAGACAGGTAAAGTGAATAAGCAACATGGTTGCAGATTTTTCTTTTCCCCACAGGATGAGAGAGAGCATCACTGGCTAGGCCAGCATTTATTGCCCATCCCTAAGTGCCCTTGAACCGCTGCAGTCCATGTGATGTAGGCACATCCACAGTGCTCTTAGGCAGGGAGTTCCAGGAATTTGACCCAGCAACAGAGAAGTTCCAAGTCAGGATGGTGTGTGGCTTGGAGGGGAACTTGCAGGTGGTGATGTTCCCATGTATCTGCTGCCCTTGTCCTTCTAGATGGTAGAGATCATGGGTTTGGAAGCTGCTGTCTAAGGAGAGTTGCTGCAGTGCATCTTGTAGATGGTGCACACTGCAGCCATTGTGCATTGGTGGTGGAAGCAGTGAATGTTGAAGGTGGTTAATGGGGTGCCCAAGCAGGCTGCTTTGTCCTGGATGGTGTCGAGCTTCTTGAGTGTTGTTGGAGCTGCACTCATCCAAGCAAGTGGAGAGTATTCCATCACACTCCTGACTTGTGCCTTGTAGATGGTGGACAGGCTTTGGGGAGTCAAGAGGTGAGTTACTCACTGCAGAATTCCCAGCCTCTCACCTGCTCTTGTAGCCACAGTACTTAAATGGCTGGTCCAGTTCAATGGTAACCTGCAGGATGTTGTTAGTGGCAGATTCAGCAATGGCAAAGCCATTGCATGACAAGGGGAGATGGTTGGATTCTCTCTTGTTGGAGATGGTCATTGCCTGGCACGAATATAACTTGGAGAATGGAGATGAAGTATAATGTGGGGAAATGTGAGGTTATTCACTTTGGTAGTAAGAATAAAAAGCAGAATTTTTTTTAATGACATGAAACTTCTAAATGTTGATGTTTAGGGAGACTTGGGTATACACCGACAAGGGACACAAAAAGTCAACATACAGGTACAGCAAGCAATTAGGAAGGCAAATGGCATGTTGGCCTTTATTGCAAGGGGCTTGGAGTACAAGAATAAGGAAACATTGCTACAATTCGTACAGGGCTTTGTTAAGACCATACCTTGAGCACTGTGTATAGTTTTGGTCTCCATATCCAAGGACAGACTTGCATTGGAGGTGGTACAGCAAAGATTCACTAGATTAGTTCCTGGGACAAAAGGGTTGTCCTGTGAGGAAAGGCTGAGTAAATTGGGCCTATACTCTCTGGAGTTAAGAATGAGGGGTGATCTCATTGAAACATTCAAGATTATGAAGGAGATTGACAGGGTAGGCACAGAGGTGGTTTCTCCTGGCTGAGGAATCTAGAACACGGTGGCACAGTTTCAGGATAAGCAATCATTTAGGACTGAGATGAGGAGAAACTTACTCACTCAGGAGGTTTGTGAATCTTTGGAATTCTCTACTCCAGAGGGTTGTGGATGCTCCATCATGGAGTATATTTCACGCTTGAGATAGACAGATTTTTTGCTCTCTCAAGGAATCAAGGAATATGGGGAGCAGGCAGGAAAGTGGAGCAGGCAGGAAAGTGGAGCTGAGGCAGAAGATCAGCCATGATCGTATTGAATGGTGGAGCAGGTTCATGGGCTCATATGGTCTACTCTTGCCCCTATTTCTAATCTTATGTTCTTAAAGAATGGAAAATTAGCTCATCATGAGGAACTATAGCTGTGTTCAGCTGTTATTTTAAATGCAGGGGAAGCTCAAAGTAAAGCACAGCCAATCACTTTGATCTTAATCAAGAGAAAAAAGATAAAATTGAGGGGCTTAGAAAGAGTAGACAGGAAGGACATGTTTCCCCTAGCTGAGAGGTCAATTACCAGGGGGCACAGATTTAAGGTGATTGGTAGAAGGATTAGAGGGGACGCGAGGAAAAGCTTTTTCACCCAGAGGGTAGTGGGTGACTGGAATTCACTGCCCGGATCAGTGGTGGAGGCAGAAACCCTCAACCCCTTTAAAAAAAAAAGAGAGGTACCTGGACCTGCAACCTGAAGTGCTGTAACCTGCAAGGCTACAGACCAAGTGCTAGAAGGTGGGATTAGATTGGGTGGCTGGTTTTTTCAGTCGGTGCAATTACGATGGGCTGAACGGTCTCTTTCTGCGCTGTAACTTTTCTATGGTTTTATCTTCCATCTTCTCAACAGAACTGATGTTTTCTTCACCCACCCCTTCTCCCCAAAAAAATTATACAAGTCTATAAAGTTTGACTGAAATGTTGTCTCAGCTTTTTCAACCACCATCGCAATAGTGTGCTGTATTTATTGTAGAAAATTAAATAAATACAGCATATTTCACTAACTTCACAAATCATAACTAAAGTTATTGGAAAAGAGCTTTTCCAAAACAAATATTTTAAAACAAAGTGTTGCCGTAAACAAGTATGGTTAAACAAAGGATTGAAGCAGTAAATTAAAATGAAAAGATGCCAATACATATCCAATGACAATGTATCCAATAAGTGGTAACATGCTCATAATGTGGAAAAACTCAAGCCTCATAGTTACGAATTAAAATAAGAAACCTAAAATGCAACACCATGAGTGCTGAACTGTATTTGGAGAGCAGAACGTAGAGAATGTTTCAGGTCTTGCATCATTTACGTGTTACTAACACTTTGCGGAAGCTGGAGTAAAATGTCTAAGTTTGCTATTCAAGTCTAAATATATAACACGCACGCATGCACGCGCACACAATTTATATCGTGAACTTAACATGATAAAAAAGCCCAAGGTGCTTCACAGGAGCATTATAAAGCAAAGTATGACATTGAGCCACAATAGGAAATATTCGTCTGATGACCAAAAACATGGTCAATGGAGTAGGTTTTAAGGAGCATCTTAACAGTTTAAGAGTGGAGAAAGGTAGGGAGGGTATTCCAGAGCTTGAGGCCCAGGCAACTGAAGACACAGCCATCAATGGCAGAGTGATTAAAATCAGGGATGCACAAGAGGCCAGAATCAGAGGAGCACAGATATCGGAGGGTTGTGGGGCTGGAGAAGATTACAGAGATGGGGAGAGGCGAGGCCATGGAGGGATTTGAAAAACAAGGATGAGAA
This sequence comes from Heterodontus francisci, assembly GCF_036365525.1. Lineage (NCBI taxonomy): Eukaryota > Metazoa > Chordata > Chondrichthyes > Heterodontiformes > Heterodontidae > Heterodontus > Heterodontus francisci. The sequence continues at coordinate 41,988,810 of NC_090400.1, forward strand.
TTTTTACATCAAATCAAGATGTTGCTTGACCAGGAACAAATGTCAGTCAGTGAGCACAGGGGTGATAGGGGAATGGGACTTGGTGAGAGTTAAGACACGGGAAGCAGAGTTTTGGATGACCTCAAGTTTATGGAGAGTAGAATGTGGGAAACCAGCCAGGAGTGCATTAGAATAGGCAAATCTATAAGTAATGAAGACATGAATGAAAGTTTCAGGAGCGGATCACTTGAGACAGGGCAAAGTCAGGCAACGTTATGGAGGCAGAAATAGGCAGTCTTAGTGAAGACACAAATGTGAGGTTGGAACTCATGGAGGTCATAATATGGTACCAAGGTCACAAGCAGCCCGGCTTAATCTCAGACTGTTGCCAGGGAGAGGGTTGGAGTCAGTAACTAGGGAATGGAGTTTGGAGAAGGGACCCAAAACAACGGCTTCAGTCTTCCTAATATTTAATTGAAACCCAGTATCGGATGAGTACAAATTTCCTTCAAATCAGCAGTCTCAATTTAGTAACAGCGGAGGAGTCAAAAGGAGTGGTGGTGAGGTAGAGCGGAGTGTCACCAACATACACGTGGAAATTAATACCACGCTCTTGGATGATGTCACTGAGAGGCAGAATGTAGACGAGAAATAAGAGGGGGCCAAGGATGGATCCTTGGGGGTCACCAGAACTGATGCTGCAGCAGGAAGAGAAGCCATTGCACAGATACACACGCAAACACGCGCACAGACACTCTCTCTACATCCTGTCAACATTTGCAGGACAATAATAACCTTAGCATATTAACAGTTACAAGATTTGGAGGGTGGATGCTTGTATGCTAGGATATACCAGCGTTTTAATTCAACCCATATTCATTCTAGAGCTCACTCCATATTCAATTCACTTATACAAAGCTTAATTAAGGTTTTAAAAAGCTATCAGCATAGACAACGCCAAACTTCAAGTTTGCTTGTGAGATTGAACACTATTGTTTTCATGTTCTTCATTTAAAAATCACTTTGTGGCAACTCAATGGCAACCAACTTGGCTAAATAAGACACCAGTGAAAAGGTATGCTCCATTCAAGTACTATATGGAGATGATCTATTCTGGCCATGTCGATAATTTATTCTGCTGTTTTAGCTAGGACAAAACACATGATAGCAACTAACCTAAAAACTAAATAAAGCTATAAAAGGAAAGGTAAAACTTTTGCCAGGATTTGAGGGTACAAAGAAGTTCACAAAAATCTCACTGAAAGATGGTGTTACCTACCGTATCAGTATGCAAAAAAAAGAGAATCCAGAGCTCAGCAGCATAAATGTTAATAAGACCTCACAGCAAATGCAATTTTCCCATAAACTCAACAACCATTTCCCTAACCCTCACATTGAAAAATATACAACCAAACAGTTGAACACTTAGTGCTGGCAAACTTTACACTCGCAGCAGGAGCAAACTGCTGCATAGTCCTGGAAGCAGCAGAGGTCAGGAAGCCATTTACTTGCCCCGACACATGCTGACCTCTACATTTCCTGTCTGGATGAGATCAGTTCCAAAATAACAAGAAATTTTACTCTTCTCTGTTAAAAGGGCTCATATGTAAACTGCACGTTAAAAATAATTTGGAATTTCAAACTATTCCCTTTTTAATTCTTTAGTATAAACTATTAGTCATAAAGTCTTAATGATGCAATTCAGCATGCAAAAACCTCTACGTTGCAGTACAAGCCCTCATGCATCCTTCATTTAATTTTATACACAGTAGTTTGGTATGGTTGATTGTTGGTAGAATTGAAACAGTGGTGGGAAAACAGGGAAATTAAAAATACATCTTAAAATTTCTTGCATACATCTACATAGTCAATTTTCTTCCTCTCGTCGAGATGTTTAAACTCAACCTTTTTCTAACTTGTTGTCACATCATATTATGCAAAACCTTAGTCCCCAGTTTCAATTTTCTTCTTCATATTCCACCAAAAAATATTTTTTTCCAGTCACATTTCTACAGGGAAAAATATCCAACAGAAATCAGGACCATTCCTCATTCTCTATACACTTTCAAAGAGCTAATCAGACAGCATGTTTTTAAAAACCTACACAGAAATTTGGCTCCAGCAGTTCTTCCTTCCCACCCACAGCCTCCCCCATCCAAAGTTCTGCTTCGTAGCCCCTGGAACACTTTCACCTCAACCCTATGCCACAATCCCTGCCCAACTAAAATGACTGCCCATGCTCCAAAGTCTCCCAACACCATAGCTCCCACCTCCACTCCCTGCCCGACCCACATTGTGCTACAGTGCACATCTTGCCCCGCCACGCCCCCCCCAAAAAAAGACAATTTCCAAGCATATCAGGACTCCAATACATAACTAAAGATTCAAATCACTTTAAATTGCTAAGTGTTACAAGTGCTTCCATTGTTTTGGTAAATTTTGAAGATTTGTGTTTCAAAAGTGAAATGATTCCATAGATGCTGGAATTTTGTGTGTCTTTTTTTTTTTAAAAAAAGGTCACCAAAAGGTTTTTGGACTGAGCTTGAAAACCATTACTGGAAGGCACTTGTCTACAAATAATTACCCAGTAGGGGTTGTTTTGACTTGGGGCAAAAGGTGTTTTCAGAGAAGTGACAGGTCAAGATTGACTTCTGGAATATTTTGGTTTCACTTTGAATCGTCACAAAAGGCAGTTGGGGATGAACAGTGGTTTGAAAAGGCAGTTGGAGAAAACTTGCCAAGAAGAACAAACCACCCCAACTCAGTCTGTTCCAGCAGTTTGGAAAAAGCCTGCCAGTTTTCCATCTCTCGAGAAGCTAAAAAGCAAGTGTAAGTGTAACTGAAACTGTGGCTGCATCCCTCCTCTAAGGACTGTGTCTGAAATCTCTGTTGCTGCATTTCCTGGAAGGCTACCCAAACAGAACTTCAATGTCGCATGAAAAGAACCGTTCTAGGAAGATCCCAGTGACAGCTGTCCATACGCATTTGGGACACCAAACCAAAAGGACATTTCTCCATATCTTCTCTTTCTTCAATGATTAGCAAGTATTTAACCCAAGTGCTCTTGGTCTTTATTTGGTAATAGAGCTCTAAAATGCAAATCCCTTTATTTTTCCAAAAGAAATATATATGGGAGAGAGAGAGAGAGAGAGAGAGAGAGAGCGAGTGAGAATTTTTCCCCCACATATACGAATCCTCTTTTTGCAAAACAAAACTAAACAGCTGTAATTTACAGCTCTGTTGCTGCATTTCTTTAATGTCACCAAGGTGCTTTACAGAAAGTCAGAGAACAAAATGCAGCTTGAATAGAGAATATTGGGGTGCTACTCAGATTTAATTAATTTCTATGAAAAGACTGTGGAAAACATATATAATTCTTCAATTTTCTGTTTCAAGATTTTAAGACTACCAAAAAGTGATACAACTCATCTCCTGACTTCCCAAAGCCTGTCCACCATTTACAAGGCACAAGTGAGGAGCGTGATGGAATATTCTCCATTTGTCTGGGCGAGTGCAACTCCCACAACACTCAAGAAGCTCGACACCATCCAGGACAAAGCAGCCTGCATAATTAATTAATACTCCATCCACCACCTTCAACATTCATTCCCTGCATCACCGGGGAACAACGGCAGCAGTGTGTACCATCCACAAGATGTACTACAACAACTCGCCAAGCCTCCTTCGAGAGCACCTTCCAAACCTGCGACCTCTGCCACCTAAAAGGACAAGGGCAGCAGATGCATGGGAACACCACCATTTGCAAGTTCCCCTCCAAGCCATACCTGACTTGGAACTACATCTCCGTTCCTTACTGTTGCTGGGTCAAAAGCCTGAAACTCCCTACCTAACAGCACTGTGGGTATACCTACATGGACTGCAGCAATTCAAGAAGGCGGCTCACCATCACCTTCTCAAGGGCGGTTAGGGATGGACAATAAATGTTGGCCTTGCCAGTGACACTCACATTCCAAGAATAAAAAAACATTCATGACAATTCCATTATAGTACACTGCTTTGTGCTGTACGGAGATTCTTTTCAGTAAACTGAGAATAAATAAAGATCGTCTATATGCTGGAATTGCAAGAAAAGTAAGTATATATACACTATTGCCAATCTTGAGGAGAATTTCCTCAAGAAGAAAATGTTTGCTTTTTTTTTAAAGTCAGGAATTTGTTGCCATATTACAAACTACAAAAAAAGACAAGACTGAAAAGACAATATGACAGAACAGCTTTTAAAACCCACAAAAAAAGATCTAATAACCACATCTGAATCCAAAGGGACACTCAACTATGAATAGAGCACAGATTTCATTATCTGAAACCACAATGGCAAACCCACATCCTCACCATGCAAACTGAAGAAAAAAGGAATAAATGTTTCATTTTCAGCTTCTCAAATAGTATGTTTAATTGAGGAATTTTGTAAAAATTGTCTTTAAAAGCTTTATGTATGTCCTCCAGGGGAGGAAATCTGCCTTCCTTACTTGGTCTGGCCTGCATATGACTCCAGAGATACAACAATGTGGGGGTCTCTTAACTGCCCTCTGAAATGGTCTAGCAAGCTACTCAGTTGCATCAAACCACGAAAGAAAAAAAAAAGTCAAATAAGACTAAATCCTGATGGGCCACACAGCATCGATCTATGCACTTGAAACAAAAGGCACGCCTTGCCCAGTCAACCCTGCAAAGTTCTCCTCACCAACATCTGCGGTCTTGTACCAAAATTGAGCATGCTGTCCCACAGGCTAGTCAACCACAGCCTAACATAAATCACTCACCGAAATCATACCTTACAGCCAATGTCTCAGCCTCTTCCACCACCATTCCTCAGCAGCAGGACAGACTGACCAGAGGTGGGCGCACAGCAGTAGACAAAAATCAGGAGGGAATGGCCCTAGGAGTCCTCAACATAGACTTACTGGGGTCCAGAGTCACATGGCATCAGGTCAAACCTGGGCAAGGAAACTTCCTGATTACCACCCACCGCCCTCCGTCAGCTGATGAATCAGTGCTCCTCCACGTTGAAGACCACTTGGAAGCAGTACTGAGGGTAGCAAGGACACAGAGTATACTCTAGGTGGGGGACTTCAATGTCCATGAGGGGCTTGGACAGCACCACTACCTGATCGAGCTGGCAGAGTCCTATTTTTCAGACTAAGACTATAGTAGATAGTGAGAAAACCAACAAGAGGGAAAAACTCAACAGATCTCGTCCTCACTAAGTGACCTGCGGCAGATGCATCAGTCTATAACAGTACTGTTCACAATGACCACCACAGTCTTTGTAGAAACTAAGTCCTGTCTTCAGCTAACTTCCATCGTGTTGTATGACACTATCACCATGCTAAATGGGATAGACACAGAACAGATCTAGTGGCTCCAAACTGGGCATCCAGGATTGTATCCAAACACAATCCGTAACCTCATTATCCAGCATATCTCTCACGCGACCATTACCACCAAGCCAGGGGACCAACCATGGTTCAATGAAGAGTGTAGGAGAACATGCTGGAAGCAGCACCAAGCATAACTAAAAATGAGGTGCCAACCTGGTGAAGCTACAGCACAGCATGCTAACAGCAGAAGCAGCATGTGATAGAGAAAAGTGATCCCACAAATAACAGATCAGATCAATGCTCTGCAGTCCTGCCACATCCAGTTGTGATAGGCAATTAAACAACTAACCGGAGGAGGTGGCTCCAAAACCATCCCCATCCACAATGATGCGGAAGCCCTGCACGTCAGTGCAAAAGACAAGGCTGAAACATTTGCAACCATCTTCAGCCAGAAGTGCCGAGTGGATGATCTAGCTCGGCCTTCTGTTGCGGTCCCCAGCAAATGCCAGTATTCAGACAATTTGATTCACTCCATGGTGATAAGGGAAGATGGTGGCATAGTGGCAACGTCGCTGAACTAGTAGTCGAGGCCCAGGCTAATGACCTCGGACACTGGTTTAAACCACACCACGGCAGCTGGTGGAATTTAAATTCCAATCAATGAATTCAATTAGTTAATAAAAATCTGGAATTGATAGCTCGTCTCAGTAATAGTGCCATGAAACCATCAATCATTGATTGTTGTAAAAACCCATCTGGTTCATGAATCTTCTTTCGGGAAGAAAATTTGACGTCCTTAACTGGTCAGGCCTCCCTGTGACTCCCGACCCACAGCAATGACTCTTAACCGCCCTCTGAAATGGCCTAGCAAGCCACTCAATTGTCAATGGCAATTAGGGATGGGCAACAAATGCTGGCCTTGCCAGCGATGCCCACATTCCATGAAAGAATTTTAAAGAAAACAGCAGAAGGCACTGGATACAGCAAAGGTTATGGGCCCTGACAACATCCCAGCTGTAGTACTGAAGACTTCTGCTCCAGAACTAGTCGCACCCCTAGCCAGGTTGCTCCAGTACAGCTACAACACTGGCATCTACCTGACAATGCAAGAAAATTGCCCACGTACATCCTGCCCACAAAAAGCAGGACAAATCCAATCTGGCCAATTGCTGCCCCATCAACCTACTCTCAATCATCAGCAAAGTGATGGAGTTATCGACAGTGCTTTCAAGTGGCACTTACTCAGCAACAATCTTCTCACTGATGCTCAGTTTGGGTTCCACCAGGACCAATTCAGCTCCAGACCTTGGATCTTGGTCCAAACATGGACAAAAGAGCTGAATTCCAGAGGTGAGTTGAGAGTGATTGCCCTCGACATCAAGGCAGTATCTGACTGAGGTGTAGCATCAAGGAGCCCTTATAAAATTCAAGTCAATGGGAATCAGGGGAAGAACTCTTCACTGGTTGGGAATCATACCTAGCACAAATGGAGATGGCTGAGGTTGTTGCAGGCCAATCATTTCAGCCCCAGGACATCGCTGCAGGGGTGCCACAGTGTAGTGTCAGAGGCCCAACCGTCTTCAGCTGCTTCATCAACAACCTTCCCCCAACACAAGGTTAGAAATGTGGATGTTCGTTGATGCTTGCACAGTGTTCAGCACCATTCACAACTCCTCAGATACTGAAGGAATGTGTGCCCGCATGCAGCAAAACCTGGACAACATTCAGGCTTGCGTTAATAAATGGCAATGAGATTCACACCACACAAGTGCCAGACAATGACCAACTCTAACGAGAGAGAGCGAGCGAGCGTGAAGCAAATCTGCAAGGAAATCACAGATGGGCAAGAACTATAGAGTGCTGATATTGGGGGACTTTAACTCAAATAAATCGACTGGGATAGTATTAGAATAAAGGGTAAGAAGGGTGAAGAATTTCTGAAATGTGTTCAGGGGAACTTCCTTGACCAATATGCTCTCCATCCAACTAGCTAATTACTCAGTAGCCACCTTATGTAAATTGCGCCAGAGTTCAGTCACCTAATTTTCCTTTCTTTCCTCTTCCATCCATGATTGGGAAGAATCTCAAATTTGTCATAATAAATGCCCAAAGTCAGCCAAGTAGATCCCTTCTAGCTAGGAAACCTAATATGACATGTTATTCTGTGGGCAGCTGGTCAAATGAGAATATCATCTATGAAGAGAAAAACATTTTAAACAGTATTAAAGCATTTATTTTGTGGAGTGGGAAATGGAAGAGCACTCTAGACTGAAAGCACTTTCTCCCAAAAAAATACTATTCTCATTACGGTAAAAAATGAAAAACTTCTTCAATTAACCGATGAGAGAGCTAGGTTTTCTATCAGACAGATGATCCAGCCTGGATTTTTCTGCAGCACCTTGTAAACGGTAAATAAATAAAATCAAGTAGTGGTTACTTAACTTGAAGAAGTCTTCACTGAAACAAGATTTAATTCAATGTTTTTCACAAGTTGCAATCCTCAATTCTTATTTTACAGGACAAAAATACAACACATATAAAAGGAAACACGCACACAAAGCTGATCAGCTGGACTAAATATGGATGTCAACACATTTCGATGCGGAATTGGAGTTTCCTCATATGACTACTTTCTCCCCTTGGACATTGAGAGGTTGGAACAAAAGTAACCCCATGGGCAAACAACATTTAGAAAAACTTCTAATGCGCTGATTCAAGAATTTTAACAGTGTCTAAATCCTACCTTCTCTCTAGCATCAAGTTCGGTCTATGTGTCTGAAATCATGTTAACAGCCGATTCAATTCACCATTACTCTTTGTGAAATTGTGGTTCTTCCGTAACAGACAAGCAATCTAAACAGCACAAAGACAGTAAAGGGGTCAAGAAAGATGGAGGGGTAGAGCTCAGTATCAGAATATATGTGGAAGCCGGCCTGATGTCTGCAGAGGTCATCAAGGAGCAGCGTATAAACAAGAAAACAGAACCAATATGGCTTTGCGGGTGATTTGAGATCAATGTGCAGGTGGGGAAGAGGAGTCATCACCAGAGATGCTCTGGTCAACCATGTCAAAGGCTGTAGAAAGGTTGACCATGACAAGGAGAGATACTGCCTCATAGTCAATCACAGGTACTAGCATTTGTGATTATGGTTAGGGCTGTTGCAGTGGTATTGGAGACAAACTACTTTAGGAAATGTCTCCAGTTTATATGATTTTTTAAAATGTAAATTTACAGTGTGTTGATGCGTGTGCAATTTTTAAAACAGTTTTTCTTCAAGAGGGCAACTTTTGATTATGCAAGTGACAGGTCCCAAAAGAAGTCTACAAGGGACCAAAAAATCCCTTCAAATGCAGTTTAGGATACAGTCCGTCAGAGTTTATAGTGGAGAATAGGTCATTCAATATTAACCTTCTGCCTAAAACACCTAAAAGGATAACTTGATCATTTTTTTGCTGTAATGGACTTTTGGTTTATAATTAGAAGAAACAGAAACTCTGTTTCTGCATCAATTAGCTCCCAAGTTATTATAAAGTGGGTGTTACTCTGGTATCTTGCTTAATAATTTTTTATATTAAAGAAGTCATTCACGATTGCATTTATAACAGCATTTCAAACTCAGATTTCCAGAATAAGAAACAAATTGCATTGCTATAGAAGAGCTGTTCAGCTATTTGTTCTAAATGTTATACATCATCTATATTCATTTCTAGGTTTTGTTTGAAAAGCCACAAATTGTTTAATTTTTATGAATGTGTCTTCGATCAGGAGAACTTGCATGAAAATATGAATCAAGACAACTATCAAAAAATTCTGAATATTAAAAAAGATAAAATGAACTTAAATAACAAAAACAAAGTGCAATGTATCTATAATCGAGGGTCTATGTCATAAAGAACCATAGAAAAGCTGCAGCACAGAAAGAGGCCATTCAGCCCATTGCGTCTGCACCAGCTGACAAAACTAGCTGCCCATTCTAATCCCAGCTTCCAGCAGTTTGAAGCAGATTTGATAGGTCTGAAGTATCCAATGGATTTCAGTTTTCATACTTTCTACAGGATTGTAAATACTATTTCTAAACTAGAAAACCTACAAAAGCTAATCAAAATCTTTCCCAGGCTTTTGAAACGAACTATTAAATATAACTCAAACTATTGCAAGGAATGCCTGACCACCTGTTTTGTACATCTCAACAATCAGCAGTTTAGCCTTTACTTAAACTAGCCTCCCAACTATTAACACAATACCTCATTTCTGTTCAAGACGCCATGAAAATGAGCATCATAACTGCATTTCAGACAAGAGGTCGAATTTGAAAAACCACTTGTCTTTAAGAATTCCAGAAATACCAGGAAGGAAAGTTTTCTTTAAAAAAAAATTGCCTGAATGCTGTAATTTACAGAATTGAGTTTAGGAGATTTAAATGCGAGCATCCATACATTTCACTGCTATTTTAGTCTGTCACAATTGTACATGTTTCTTTCTTATAATCCATTCATCTAGGATTGATAAACAAGTGCAATTTGAGTAAACAACTGGACATAATTTTACCAGGTAAAACATGCCTAAATAAATTATAGCATAGTTTGTTTATTAATAAAAAGCATAACTTTTGTAGTTGGCATTCATTATTGCACTTTGACATAAAGGAATAAACAATTTTTGAAATTCAAAATTAAATAAAACCATCTGCTGGAAAAAGGTCCATGAATAATAATAAAATATGCCCCTTTGGCCATAGGAATTGAATGGCATCAGAATTGCAAGAAGGCCTGTAGACATTTGCAAAAGATTTAGGTTTGCTACATTATTTACTTGGAAATGCAGTAAACAGTGTGAGGGAAGAGTAACAGATTTCAAGAGGACACAGGCAGACTGGTGAAATGGGCAGACACATGGCAGATGAAATTTAAACAGATGTGTGAAGTGATGCATTTAGGTAGGAAAAACGAGAAGCAATATAAACTAAGTAGTACAATTTTAAGAGGATTGAGGAACAAAGAGACCTGGGAGGGTATATACACAAATCTTTAAACGCGGCAGGACAGGTTAATACAGAAGCCAGGGTTGCCCTCCTTACAGTAGAGAAGGTTAAGGAGGGATTTAATGGAAGTGTTCAAAATCATGAAGGGTTTTGATAGAGTAAATAAGGAGAAACCCTTTACACAATGGCTGAAGCACCACTAGCCAGAGGGGACAGATTTCCTGTAATTGGCAAAAGATCTAGAGGGGACATGAAGATTTTTTAAAAATTATATACAGCAAGTTGTGATCTCGAATGCAATACCTGAAAAGGTGGTGGCAGCAGATTCAATAACAACTTTCCAAAGGGAATTGGACAAATACTTGAAGGGGTAAAATGGGCAGGACGACTGGGAAAAGGTAGCGGAATGGGACTAATTGGACAATTCATTCAAAAAGCAGGCATGATAACCAAATGGCTCTCCTTCTATGCAGTATCATTTGATGATTCTAACTGCATAAAAGATCATAACCACCCTTTACACATCAATTGCACTTATCCAGAAATTTTGGCGCCGCGGGGGCGGCACAGTGGCGCAGTGGTTAGCACTGCAGCCTCACAGCTCCAGCAACCCGAGTTCAGTTCTGAGTACTGCCTGTGCAGAGTTTGCAAGTTCTCCCTGTGACCGCGTGGGTTTCCGCCGGGTGCTCCAATTTCCTCCCACAGCCAAAGACTTGCAGGTTGATGGGTAAATTGGCCATTGTAAATTGCCCCTAGTGTAGGTAGGTGGTAGGAGAATGGTGGGGATGTAGTAGGGAATATGGGATTAATGTAGGATTAGTATAAATGGGTGGTTGTTGGTCGGCACAGACTTGGTGGGCCGAAGGGCCTGTTTCAGTGCCGTATCTCCAAATAAAATCAAAGAAAGAGAAAATAAACGTGTGCTACTTGGTTTGTAAGTAACCTTTAGTTATATTTATTGCTTTGGTATTTTGTAGATTAGAAAGTGGGGAAACAAGCATGCTAGTTATATAAGCACGTTGATTTATATAGGGGTGGAATTTCCTGTGGGAACATAATTGGGAAGTGACACTCGAAATTGCACCCATTCATGTGTCAATTTTGCTGATGTCTATTTACACCAAATGTCCTGCCAATCTCATTAACATATACAAGAAAGTGTAAAAGTGGGCATAAACAGAGCTGAACGCAATGTTACATATTAAAAAAATCAGGGTCGCAAATGTTAATTGTGTATCAACTGTTTAATTATATGCAAGTGGAGGGTGCTAATTTGACTCTTACTTTAGCACTTAAAAGCAGACACTTACTGAGACTAGTGGAGGTTTATGAGTGAGGCGCTACATGTTTGTAATCCTTTTGTTCTGTACATTAAATGTGAAACAGAGTAAAGATAGGCTCCAGAATCATCCTCCCACAACAAGCTTTTTGGAATTTAACACCAAATGCTGAAATTATATATTCCTTCTTAGTATGAAAATTAAAGTTTGAAGTCCTCTAAACATTATTGATACACACTATGCACAGCATATTGGCCTGGAATTTTCTTTGTTGGTACCACCCTGATGTAGACCTGAAAATACCCCCATTCTGCCACTGTCAAATTGTTTGCAAAATTTCCTGCTAATCTCATTAGAATATGTCTAAACAGAATACCAACTCATTTAACCACCATTCATGCATATCAGATAAATCATATTTAAGGACCTAGTCAGGAAAGCTTTTCAGTTTACGTTACTTAATGATACAGTGCAGGTCTTAAGAGAGGATACATTTAAAAAAAGCACTCAAAAAATTTTACTGAAACACCAGAAAAAATGGCCGTTTACTGCTTTGCCTGAAAATGTTGTCGAATTAAGAAAGTTAGCAAGCATAATCAGGGGTGTAGCTAGTTTCATAGGTGGAGATGTGTTTGGGTGGAGGAATCAACAGACCATAAAAGATTTGGTCATATTGTAGTTATGCGCATAACTCACATACCCAAAATCCCACAAGTTCTAGGTCACGTATTTGGTTTGTGCCCAGATCAAACACATCTCTTGGCAGAAACACAGAGAAAGAACTGATGAGGATATTATTTTTATTAATTGCCCAAAAAAAATCAAATGTAATGAAACACATCAAGAATTACACTTTTCTGGGCTTGATTTCACACCTGTTTTTAACCAGAATAACCGCAGGAAATGTGCATCTACATCTCCTCAGTCTGAGGGAGAAGTGGAGCCATTATAATGAGCTGAAATACATGCAGGTGAAGGATTATTAATAATAAACACATGTATTTAACGTAAAGCACATTGGGAGGTTTTATTACATAAGCATTACAAAACAAAAAATACAACACCAAGCTTCATGAGGAAATATTAGGGCACATCACCAAAAGCTTGGTTAAAGAGGTAGATTCCAAGCAGCATCTTGAACAAGTATAAAAGAACAATGAAGTTCAGGTATGGGGTAATTATGTGTGCAACACACTTGTGCCAGAGTTTCTTCAGTTTTTTTAAGCCACAATAAAAATGTATCTCTGGACACAAATTCCACCACTATATGGTAATGGCATTGAAATTCTGTGCTAACTAGTGAAGTAATGCCCTTGTTTTTTCATCAGGATTGCAATAATGGCTACAGGTAAAAGCCACAGCACATTCAAACAAAAAAAATGCATAATTCAGAAAAAACAATAAACCCGAAATTGTGTTCTTTAGTCTGTTTTATACGATCCTTCTTTGTTCCCCCTCATTGGAGTCAAATGAAAAACAAAATAGAGCACTATGCAAAAAGGGCTGGCTATTCACCGGCACCTGATTTGCCCTACTGCCCAAGACCAATTTTACACAATGTTTCACTGCACCTAATGCAAATGAATCATTAAACATGCCCCAACAAGAAAGATTGTGGAAATTTAAGGATGGCAACACAAAAGTGTGTCAAAGTTAAACATAAAATGCTACTTCTGACTAATCTTCCGAAACAATTACCGCATTTTCAATCTTGCATTATTTAATGCCACTAATACCAATAGTGGTTGGTTGAAAAGCAACACAAATCTATATAAACACTGAAGAATTCCAGTATTAGCTTAAATGCAAACCTCATTATTTTAATGTTCTTATGATAACTGACAACCAAAACAAAAAAAAAAGTTTACCAGCCAAGTTCCTGAAGGCATAACAGCTTTGGGTATCACATTATTTTTAAACATGTGCAATTGTAATTACAGAAACTACTTGCAACACAATCTCCAAGATCCATATCAAAAAAAGTTATACCACTGATATATAATCCCACTGCATAGTGAGAAATCTTAAAAATATTGAGATTCAGAAATAAGTAAACAGGTTTCTCAACTATGGGATGTCAGATTCTTGCTAGGTAAAGACACCAGAATTATCATCTAGCAAGATCTCTGACTTGATTAAGATCTGAAAACTAGAATTCCCTCCAGTGGTTTGCAACTACAAGTTTCAAAGCTGAAGACTAGATATAATCAAGATGAGTGTTAAAAAAAAAATAAGTACTTACACCAGAAGCATCTCTGCGCATCCCTTTATGGTTTCTCAACCAAGATCGACTGAGCTCATTCAACTCAAGGATTGGCTGCACTTTCAATCTCACGGTGTCTCCAGATTGACGGATCATCTCAACTATCTCATCTCGTGATTTATTTTCAACATTCTTACTGTTAATTTCCACCAGTCTGTCACCTGGCACCAAACCCAATGCCAGATCTTTGGTGCCAGCTCCAGGCTCAGCAAAATGAACCATCCTGCGGTATACTTGCCCATCAGCTCCTCTGTCCAGCATGGTTGTTCTCCGCAAAGAGAATCCAAAGTCTCCTGTATTTCTTCTCTGCAATACAAGCTCTCTAGGTTCTGTAGGCAAAGGTGGTACCACAGGAGGAAGCCGTAGATCAGCAGCAAAACTTTTATCCACAATTTCTGGAATCTGAATATTGGGACTTGCTGTTAACACTGAATCTGCCATATTTTTTGGCATTTCTTCTAAGTATTCAAGTAGTAAACCTTCATTTCTCATTTCTACCTGTGGTGAAGGAGTTGCAGAATTTTCTGATGGAGTTGACACTTCTGATGTTGTCTCTTCTCGACTCTTTTGTGAAAAAGAGAACCTCTTTACTAGTTGGACTGAATTTTGTTTAGCAAGGGAGCCAAACAAAGCTGCTCGCTGAAGTACTGATCCTTTCAAACTACTCTCATCTATTTTGAGGTCATCACTGGAACTGGCAGTACTCAATTGCTCAGAATCAAAAATCATGCTCCCTCTGTTGCTAACAGTGTCTGAATCAATATCAGTAAGATTGAGATCCGAACTACTCGCTACTTTTATTGGGATAGGAGCTGAAATTTCCAGTTTAGTCTTTGATTCCCGCTTCGAAGATCGATTCAAATTAAAGAGTCCTCGACGAAGCCCAACTTCCTCAAGACTTTTCAATTCTGCGACAGACATTTTCTCCCGCTTTTCCTTCTTTTCTTTCTTCTCCTTTTTATCTTTGTCTTTTTTGATTAAGTTAAACATTTTTAATATTTATTTGTGTGCAAATTATTAATAACTGATAAAGTAAATAAAGACAGAATCTTTTAATGGTCCAGCTGCAATCAGGGCCAAGTCACTTTTCTTCTTAATCAGGTATGACCAGATGTAATGCTGTGTTTCTGAAACAAAATCAAAATGATAGTTACAACAGAAATATAAATAGTACACTGTTCAGTATGCAATTCCAATATTCATTTAACCAAAATATATTCTAGTTACTATTTCAAAAAAAAGATATTTAAGGTTATCCACATAACCTCAATTTTTAATAGTACAATAGCATAAATAAAAAATGAACGTGTATCCAAATGCATAATATCTTTTAAGTGTATCAACTTCTCAAATAGTAAATTTATTAAGCTTGTTCATCAACACAGAAATAAGTCATTTAGGCCAGAAAGGTCCCAAATTCAGCGCCTGATCTGTGCTGAGTTAACTGATCTCAGGCAGATTACTGGTGGAAATGCTACAATTGGTCAGTGTCCCTGAGCTAAGGGGAGGAGGAAGTAAGCTACGGCCAAGTTTCCCTCAATTATCATACTCAGTAAATCCTGACGCAAAAAGATGTATATGTGCTTGCCAAGTGAGGAGTGGCTTAGACTTGGCTGTGAAAGCTCCCCGCAGTTGAATTTACCATCTACGCTCACAAATGGAGAATAGTCACTTGGGTGGGGGGTACTGACAGGTAGTGGCACTTGTGAAACCATATGCAAAGATGAATATCAAAGATCCTGTTGCCCAACCTCCTAGATTTCCTTAAGGAAGTGACAACCCAAGTGAATTGTGGCGAGTCCTGATATTGTGTAACTTGACTTCCAAAGAGTTTTTGGCAAGATCCTACATATTGTATCCCGAGCTAGTTGCCAAGAAACTAGATGGATCCCAAGTGTTGGGGTGGTGAAAAGTCAGTTATGAGAAAACAAGAGAGAAACTTGTTTTTTTTTCAGCCTAGAAAGGTGGTGTCCGAGAGATGATCTCATAGAGGTATACATAATTATTCAAAAAGGTAAAAAAGAAAGTGAATCTCGAATATAAATTTAAATTCAACTAAGCAGTAGAATTAGGGGACATAGATTCAAATTAACAAAAGGCCTTTTTAGATTAGAGATACAGCACTGCAACAGGCCCTTCGGCCCACCGAGTCTGTGCCGAACATCAACCACCCATTTATACTAATCCTACACTAATCCCATATTCCTACCAAACATCCCCACCTGTCCCTATATTTCCCTACCACCTACCTATACTAGTGACAATTTATAATGGCCAATTTACCTATCAACCTGCAAATCTTTTGGCTTGTGGGAGGAAACCGGAGCACCCGGAGAAAACCCACGCAGACACAGGGAGAACTTGCAAACTCCACACAGGCAGTACCCGGAATCGAACCCGGGTCCCTGGAGCTGTGAGGCTGCGGTGCTAACCACTGCGCCACTGTGCCGCCCTAACATCAGGCACCTCCCCTTAGCTCAGGGACACTGACCAATTGTAGCATTTCCACCAGTAATCTGCCTGAGATCATCAGGAAAATCTTCAAGCAAGAGTGATGATTGTGTGGAATAAACCTTCAGATAGAACAATGATGGCAAAAACCTTGGAATTATTATACAACTGCATTTGGGATATATTAGGATCCCTCCGGATGGATAACTAAAATAAGCCTAATGGCCTTCCTCATCCATAATTTGTGATCTTGAGTCAACAAACTTTAGAAAAGGATGGGAGAAAGCTGAATGAGAAAAAAGGGAGTACCACTATCTTTTAGAAAATAAATTACAGGATAATTGTACCTTTCTTAAAAAAAAAACATGCTCATGTCAGTTTTAATGATGTTTATTCTTTACAGAAATGATTGCTGATAGCAATAACAATCATATAAGGGATTAATAAATAGCAGTTGGAGTCACATCAATAAATGCAAACATGATACAGCAACCATGTATCTTGTGTTAGATCCTTGATACTTCAAGACTCAGCAGCTCCTGACCTAGTATCTCCTATTACATGAATTTAAAAAATTGCAGAAAAATGCAGAACAAAAGAATGCTAATTAGAAGTTTATAAGGTCCTTTTTCCCCCTTAAAAAAGGCCTGATGGTGACATTCATGATGAACATTATCCTATTCTGATGCACAATAATCCAAATGCTAAGAGGTCCTTACCCTGCTAAACTGACAGCACAATTTTTAACAATATATTATTTGGTCTACTTAAGCTACTATCTGGTCATCTTTCAGGAACAATAAATGTTGTTAAAACTAAAATCAATACATAGGTGTAACTATGGCAGGTCGTCATTAGTGCCTCTTCTGTGCTTAACAATACTAAAAACTTCCCAAATTTCAGATTGTATTTGTACAACACAATTGGGAGCGGATAGTCACAAATCATTGATCAGAGAGTTATAGTACTGGCAGGAAGTCTTATAATATTTCAAGATAAATAGCATTATTACACACTGGGGAAATTTTTATTCCCGATTATTTCATAGTAAAATTGTATGCTCAATGAAGAATACACTGACAACTTCACTACAAATCACAAATGAAATTCATCCCTCAAGACCACTTCTGGAACTTAAAAGTTTCACTTTACAACTTGAAAAACTGCAAGTGAAACAAATCTTCATGATAACCTTAGTCTAATTTTATTAGAGAAATCAGAAGCTTTTGCACACATTTTGCATAGGTTAATGCACAAATTCCAACATTAAAGACCCTTAGCAGTTAAAAAAGACTCAACATTTATATTTTACATTGATGCAAGTTTCAGTTTCACCGACAGCCAAACTAGCATCAACGAAGTATAGACAGTTTTGGTTTTACATTAAATGCATAACCCTTTCCTTTCTTTATAAAACAGCACTATCTACATCAGCAGCAATCTCACTTATAAACAAGCCAATGTTCTTGCATTAGCAGTTACAACTTCATCTTCAACCCAAATGACCAACAAACCATACATGCAGCAGTACATTATTTCAGTCCACCATTGATTTTTTTTTTGTCCATGGGCATGGTGTATGGTTAGTTCACCTTACAGACCAGCAATGATGGCCTCTACACTCCCTTCCTCAACATCAGGGTAAGCCCATGACCAGAACGGCAAAAGCGGGTTCCTGTTGCTTCTGAATCCAATCCACAGCACATATAGTAGATTCAATACCACAGAAATCATATACACCACTGAGCTATTTCTACAGACAGTTTAAGGAATCTCAATGTTCTAATGTTAGTAAAAAGCTGACTGTCTTGTTGCCTCTTTTCCAATCTAAAAACAATTCAGTAGCCACCTTGTGTACAGCATGATCCTTCAAAGCACAGAGATCACAATGACCAGTTAATCTACATTGGTAGGTAGCTGAGTGATGAATCTTGGCAGGACAAGTATTGCCATGGGATATTTCATGGCCACTTCAAGAGATGAAAAGGGCCCGAGTTTCAATGGTTTTGCCCAAAGGACAGTAGCCGAATCAATGCAGCACACCCTCTCTACTGCACTGAAGTGCCAATTCAAATTATATGCTTAAGTCCTGGAGTGGGATATCAATTTCGAACAGAGGTGAAGATATACTAACTGAAGAAAATTGACATTTTTTTTTTAAAGCTTTAATGCTCAAGCTCTTCTTAAGAGCAACAAGCATCTTTCTTTATGTATACCACTACTCTATTTCCATCTCATTGCAATGATTGGTTTATTTCACTTATGAAAGTAACAACTACTTTAATTAGTTTGGTGTGCAGCAATAAAATTTGAAATTCCACAATACTAAAGTCAAAAATTAATGAGAAATATATTTATATGCATACACACACACACAGATATAACTATTTTGTATTTCATGAGTACTCAATACTAATTAATTCTTCAAACCCAAACTGTTGAAGAAAAGTTATTTTATTTGTAAGTTTTGGCAAATCATGTCATAGCTTGACTAGAATTGCCCAAGGAAATACATGTTAACAGAAATTTTTATTTTTAAAAATGCGACTTTTTTTTTAAAAAAAGAAACGTTTAATTTGCTCCTTACAATGGACTACCTTCACAAAAGCTGTACAAAAATTAAAGTGCCTATTGGCGTCCACAGCTTGGTCCTGACTTCATTCCAGAGCTTGGACGTCTCAATAACAGAAGCTAAGTCTTTTTTCAAAAATTATCCTTAAAATAAAAACCAAGTCTGTATTTTTATTTAAAATGCATTCAAAATGTAACCATTTTCCAAATGCTCTGTATGTGTTCTGGAATTATGCCAGTTGCCTGCTTCACCAAATTAAAATGGTTGAAACAACAAAATGCTAATTAAATGGCAACATGCAAAATTATTCAAACTATCCCTGAAAAACAGCAAATTACCGCACTTACCCACTTTCACAGTAAACAATCTACACAACTACATTCAGACTCATACTGTTAATTTGGATATTTGAAAGATATAGTTTTAAAATTAAGGATCCATATTATCCCATATACCATTTTACAATGTGAAAGCTTCTAAGATCTACACTAAATTCTCCAAGTTACTGTGTCAGGTAGTCCTTTAAAATTTGTTTTATTTTTCACTTTGATGCTTCATGACATGTAACACTAGTAGATGATCCCTTTCATCTGCCAATTCAATCTTGATTCAGCTACTTAAAAGGCATACAAGTGTCAAAAGTAACTTATGCAAAGTCCTCTTTCTCCACAACGAATACTTGGAACCTGTGTTTAAGTGAGTCACAGGATATATATCACTAACTTGTAATGCAATATATTAGAGCATCAACATGTTGTGTCAGCACAGCAATTTCTTTAAAAAGGAGCTGAAAATGTTTGTTATGTCACTGCACAACACTCAATATAAATACTTCAAAAGGCAGCATTAAAAGTTAAAAAACCTAAACCAGACATGAACGCCAACTCATTTCTCTAGCTCAAGAAATAGTTCAATTTGTAAGCAGCATTTATGTTGATAGAAATGAAAATAATGGCCAGGTTTACACACTAGGTGGACGGGAGCCGGCCACTGACTGAAAAGCCGGTGGCGAACCTGCTTCCGCCTCGCCTGTGGAACTGACCCGTATCTTGAGGGTTGATGGGCTTCAAATGGTGAGAGGTGGGACTTCCACCCGCTTGAGGTAGGAAGTCCCGCCTAATGGAGCTGCCAGCCAATCAACGGGCTGGCAGCTCTTAGTCCCAGCACCACCACCGGGAGCTGTGGCCACTGCTGGGACTACAGCCCAGCCCAAAGGAAAGAAGCCAGGGAGCCTGGAAGGTAGGTAAGATTTGGTTGCCTCGCTGGCTGTAATCAGTCAGGCCCCAGCAAGGCAAGGGCAGTCGATTGGGAGGAAGGATGGAGTGTTGGGTCTTGAGGGTGATTGGGGTAGTGGGAGCAGCACTCCATCGGGCACAAGGTGCCCGATCATGAGGGCCCCCCCGGACGTTCGAGAGCCGTCTGTGTTTGTCATGTCTCGGACGCCCGCTTGCCACATGTAAAATCCGCGTGGAGGTGGGCAAAGGCACTTAAGTGGCCACTTAAGCATCTGGATTGGCCTGGGGCAGGCAGGCCATTTTTCGCCACCACCGCCCTGCGTAAAGTCGTGGCAGAGCGGGTCAGGAAGGCCTCCCACTCCATTTAACGCCCCCTCCCCCCGCTCTTTGGGGTGGCATAAAATTCAGCCCTATATCTCGAAACACAAATTTAACTGATGAAGACAGTGAAAAGTCACGATGTTTTATTCAAATCAGTACCCAACTAAATTTTTCCATGTACTATAAGGGGTAAAAGTCTTCAATATGGGAAAAATTGCTCCAATTTTTATAATTAATAACCCAATAATGACATTTTTCTTGTCCTTTTTAAATTTTAATCATGAAGAAAAATAAGTACTCACCTTTATCATTAAAAGCAGAATGTCACACCTAAGTAAATATCAGGGAGTTTTGCAATGGTGAAAACTACACAATGTTCATCAGTCTTGCAATTATAAACAAGCAAATGGAATTTCAAAACTGTGATATTTGTAAGTAATTATAACCATCGAGAACACCAGTTCTAAAATGTTGGGCAAATAGTGCCAAGTTAAGTTCAGTAACCAAATATCAAATTATTTTGTTAATGTGCATTTACATTGCAACCAAAAACAATAGTGCCTCAGTGCTTTGGGCATTATTAGGCAGTGCTGAACAGCAACATACAAACAACCAACCCATTTGTGAACAGAAAGATGATGCTGTATTAACCAATTTCATTACTATAAGTTAATAGAAGGTAAATATAGCATTTGCAGTAATAAGGAACTGGAATCAGTGATATTCTCAAATGTTTGGTAAAATAAACATCTTTTAATAAGGAATTTTAGAAAATTGGCACAACTAGTATTCATCTATAACATACTGTGAGAAATTATACACATAATTTTTAAAAAGTTGAGGGGGGGTGATCCATGGTTGCCGATGGTTTCCCCAAACTTACAAAGGGTATTCTCCAGTACAAGGCAATTTTAACAGCACTCGTTGGAGGTGCTAAAACTAAGTCGAATGATTAGTGATTTTTGTAATAAAAAAACTACTGATGGACCCTAACATAGCTCGAAAACAAAAATTTATTTTAAACATGTAACAAAGCCAAATTTGCCACAAATTTTTCAGTAGCTCAACTTTGTCTTGGCATTAAAATTTTAAAAATTGCAACGTAGCTGGAACATAAATCGGTCGCATTTGCTTGTAACACTCATCTCCCGTAGTTCACTATACTGTACCTTTAAAGGTTTGTACCTCTTACCTTGCGAAATTCACATTGCCAGCTGTAAAGTAGGCCAGAGCTGTAGGTACGGAGCTTGACCCACTGTCGAAATCAGTAACACAATACACACATTCCACAAACAATAGGGTAAAAGGAACACAAAAAATAGATCTTCCTTTGTCAAATCCGTCGTCCACTCGAAACAGGGGCTTTAATTTCCCTTGCCGATCTCAGCTTCATCACTATCGTATCCTTTTTTTGGATCCTCCTGGAAACGCTTAGCATTCGCTTCCTGAAAACTCGAACCTCCCTCCCTCCACAAAAAGAACCCAACATGAAAAAGCATAACACTTGAATGATGGCAAATACTCTCGGAGTTAAACCCCCCAAAATTACGAAAATAAGAGCGTGAGGAAGGAGTGTTGCGGGAAAGCTGAATAAAAATAATGGACATGAGATACTCACCGATGGAAGCAGGAACGTGCATTATTTGCGGCTGTTGTGACTGCTGCCGTTGACAGCGCGATCCTCCCTCTTGCTGCCCGTCCAGCCGCCGCCGCGCGACTCCAAGACGGTTAAAATGGCGCTGCGTGCGTGCCTGCGCAAGGTGCCGCGAGCCGGCCAGGGAGCGTCCGTCACTGCGCAGCTGCCGGCCACGCGCCGCCGGACCCAGTTGCTCCCTCCGCTGAGATCGCGACTTGGTTGTTCAGGCAACTGGAGACGGTCCCTTGTCATCGACAGACGGATCTGTGAAAGAAAGCCAAACAGCAGGGGGTGGCGGTGAGGTTCTTATTTCTATAGTGCCAGTTCTAAAATATATATATATATTCGGGCAGCGAGTGAGGTATCAGAAAGAGGCATTATTGATAGAGAAGCATTACCTGACAGTGTCCATTTGCAAACAGATCTGCCAACGGACGCATTTAGTACCATAAGTAGTTGTCAAAAAACTGCTGCTTTCAAAGAAAAAGACATCAAAAGGCTCATGAAGCAGGTATCTCTCCTCACCATCCAAGGCCCCAAACACTCCTTTCAGGTGAGGCAGCGATTCACTTGTACTTTCAATTTAGTATACTGTATTCGTTGCTCGCAATGCGGTCTCCTGTACATTGGGGAGACCAAACGCAGATTAGGTGACCGCTTTGCGGAACACCTCCACTCAGTCCACAAGCATGATCCCGAGCTTTGGTTGCCTGCCATTTCAACACACTTCCCTGCTCTCATGCCCACATTTCTGTCTTTGGCCAGCTGCAGTGTTCCAGTGAACATCAACGCACACTCGAGCAGCACCACCTCATTTTCCGATTAGGCACTCTACAGCCTTTCGGACTGAACATTGAGTTCAATAATTTCAGAGCATGACTGGCACCCTTTTTATTATTTTATTTTTTATTTTGTTTTATTTTTTTTTACCTTAAACTGGGTTTTTCATGCTTGTGCTTTTGGCTAGGGCCATTATTCTGTCATTAACACTCTGTCTGCACTAATGCTTTGTCTTTCACCACACCATTAGCACACTCTGTTTGCTTTTGCCCCATGACCTCCTTGTCAGTTAATCTCTACGGCCCTCTGACCTATCACACACCTTCCCCTTTGTTCTCTTTCCTCCCCCCACCCCCGCTTTACTTGCTTAAACCTATTACATTTCTGACCTTTGTCAGTTCTGATGAAAGGTCACAGACCTGAAACGATAACTATGTGTCTCTCTCCACAGATGCTGGCAGACCTGCTGAGTATTTCAAGCACTTTCTGTTTTTATTCCTTAGGTGATGTGCCTTTCAGGCAGAGCTCAATATGGACAGAATGCATTTCAGGCACAGCGAGGCACAGCTGACTCAAAATTATTGGCATTTTTCCAGTCAAACTTGGGAATCCACTCTTGAGTAATATCTGGCAAGGGCTTCAATGATGAGCTGTGAAATCATTATGAAATCTGGGTCAATACCCTCTGTATTTAGTTTTTTTTTTAAATTTGCACTTCTGATAAATTTACTGTTTTTCAGCAGATCTGCCTGTTTCAAATGATGCCTAAGTTATATTACATGTTTGGTATTAATGCAGTACAATCACACCAAATTGCACAATTTATTTTGCATTAGTATGTGATTTCATTTTATTTCAGTTTCACAGGTACTACAGGGCAAATTCGTACAGACATATGCTGTCAGCAAGTAGGGTTTGACATATTCTTGGAGGTTTCCCACCTCTAACTGCCCTGTCAAGTCAACCTCCTTTTTAACCACCTCCAATGAGTTTCTAACTAATAAATGAAGGTGTTCAAAGAAAATGACAAAAAAAAAGCTTTTTTTAGTGCTCCCAGGACTTTTTTTCTTGGGTTGCTCACAGCAGTATCCAAGAGCTTAAAATTTAATTCCTAGAAATTTAAAGACAATGTTGGAATGTTGGAAACCCCAAGGGAAGTAAGCACAGAAGAGAACAAATACCAAAAGAAAAACAAGATAGCCTAAGCTCCCTCAGCACTTCCAAATGCCCGATTTTACGACAGTGTTTGGCAAGCAGGAGGGACTTTCACTTGGCTTCATAGCAAAGGAATGTCAGGTACTCAACCCAAACAGGAAGGAAAATACATTTTCAAAGTGAGTCAAGGTGAAAGGTCAAAAAAATAATGTGCAGGTCAGAGATTTGGATTTGGATTCACATAGCAATATCTGGGCCAAATGTGATGTTCAAAACATTTCATTTGAGAGTGTAAGTTGGAACTATTACAGTACAATGGAGTGCATTGTTAGTGTCTTTGTTTGAAAATAGTGAGGGGAGAAAAATAAAATAGATTCTGTTATTTTCCCCCTCAGTATTTCCAGCTGAGAGACCAGCTGCTCCAAGTTTTGTTCTTGAGCCAGTCACCAAGGGCACAGAGTGGCATTTTTCATCCTCACTGCAGGGAAACATCTATGCCTCATTCAATGCCATTCTGTCAATGGAAATGCCTAGATTATGAAGTCATTGTGTGTGGAATCATTGGTATGCGCACAGATCTAACCACTCCTTTGCACAGCCTATTGCATTGAATGACTTCGATCTTCATTTCACAATGGTGGTGAAATTGGGCCATGAGTCACACAGCAATGAATATGCAAGTTACATAATCACTTTGGTGTACTTGTCCATAGATCACTGAAGGCGGCAGCACAAATAGATAAGGTGGTTAGAAAATAGGAGCAGGAGTAGGCCATTCATTATGATCATGGCTGATCATCCAACTCAGTAACCTGTTCTCCCTTTCTCCCCATACCCTTTGATCCCTTTAGACCCAAGAGCTATATCTAACTCCTTCTTGAAAACATACAATGTTTTGGCCCCAGCTGCTTTCTGTGGTAGCGAATTCCACAGGCTCACCCACTCTCTGGGTGAAGAAATTTCTCCTCATCTCAGGCCTGAAAGGTTTATCCCGTATCCTTAGACTATGACCCCTGGTTCTGAACTCTCCCACCATCGGGAACATCCTTCCTGCATCTACCCTGTCAAGTCCTGTTAGATTTTTATAAGTTTCTATGAGATCCCCCCTCACTCTTCTGAACTCCAGTGAATATAATCCTAACCGACTCAATCTCTCCTCATACGTCAGTCCCGCCATCCCAGGAATCAGTCTGGTAAACCTTTGCTGCACTCCCTCTATAGCAAGAACATCCTTCCTCAGATAAGGAGACCAAAACTGCACACAATATTCCTGGTGTGGCCTCACCAAGGCCCTGTATAATTGCGCAAGACATCCTTGCTCCTGTACTCGAATCCTCTCGAATCCTCTGGAATATGGAATACTTGCCTTTATTAGCCGAGGCATAGAATATAAGAGCAAGGAGGTTATGATGGAGCTATATAAAATGCTAGTACTGGAGTACTGTGTACGGTTCTGCACACCACACTATAGGAAGGATGTGATTGCCCCGGAGAGGGTGCAGTGGAGATTCACCAGGATGTTGCCTCGGCTGGAGCATTTCAGCTATGAAGAGAGACTGAAAAGGCTAGGGCTGTTTTCCTTAGAGCTGAGAAGGCTGAGGGAGGACGTGATTGAGGTATACAAAATTATGAGGGGCATTGATAGGCTAGATAGGAAGAAACTTTTTCCCTTAGCGGAGGGGTCAATAACCAGGGGGCATAGATTTAAGGTAAGGGGTAGGAGGTTTCGAGGGGATTTGAGGAAAAAAAATTTCACTCAAAGAGTGGTTGGAATCTGGAACGCACTGCCTGAAGAGGTGATAGAAGCAGGAACCCTCACAACATTTAAGAAGTATTTAGATGAGCACTTAAAACACCATACCATACAATAGTTAGGTGCTTTATGGCCAGCACAGACACGATGGGCCAAAGAGCCTGTTTCTGTGCTGTATAACTCTATGACTAAGTAACACCTTACTGGTTTGTACTGAACAATGTTTTCATTGGAACTTGTTACATATTCCTTCAGTACTTGTCATTTAAATTTTTCATATTAAGATTCCATTCTCAGCTTATGTGATACATAATAATCTTTCATTTTTCCAATACCAGACATTGTCTTTTCTCATTATTGGTTCATTATAAGCATATAAATATTAAAAGGGTGGTAAAAGGAATAGTGGAGCCAATTAGGGACCAAAAAGCATGGAGGCGGGGGGGAGGGTGGAATGGCTGAGGTACTAAATGTACTTTGCGTCTGTCTTTACCGAGGAAGATGATGCTGGCCTAGTTGTCGTGAAAGAGGAGGTAGTTGAGACACTGGATGGGCTAAAAATTGGTAAAGAGGAGGTATTACATAGGCTGGCTGTACTCAAAAATTGATAAGTCACCAGTTCCAAGTGAGGTGAATACGAGGATACTGAGTGGAAATTGTGGAGGCACTGGCCATAATCTTCCAATCCTCCTTAGATACAGGGGTGATGCCAGAGGACTGGAGAATTGCAAATGTTACACCCTTGTTCAAAAAAGGGTGTAAGGATAAGCCCAGACAGTTTAACCTCAGTGATGGAAAAGCTTTTAGAAACTCTTAATACGGAACAAAATTAAGAGTCACTTGGACAAATGTGGATTAATTAAGGAAAGCCATCACCGATTTGTTAAGGGCAAATCATGTTTAATTAACCTGCTTGAGTTTTTTGATGAGACAACAGAGGATGTTGATGAGGGTAATTTAGTTGATGTGGTGTATATCGACTTCCAAAAGGCATTTGATAAACTGCCACGTAACAGGCTTGTCAGCAAAGTTAAAGCCCATGGAATAAAAGGGACAGTACCAGCATAGATACGAAGTTGGCTGAGTGACAGAAATGGCATAGTGCTAACTGGTTATTTTTTGGACTGAAGGTATATAGTGGGGATTCACAAGAGTTGGTGTTAGGACCACTGCTTTTCTTGATAAATATTAATGGCCTAAACTTGGGTGTTCAAGGCACAATTTCACAATTTCCGATGACACAAAACTTGCAAAACTTGGAAGTATTGTGAACTGTGAGGAGTATAGTGATGAACTTCAAGAGGATATAGATAAGCTGGTGGAATGGCTAGACAAGTGGCAGATGAAATTTAATGCAGAGAAGTATGAAGTGATTCATTTGGTAGGAAGAATGAGGAGAGGCAATATAAAATAAAGGGTACAGTTCTAAAGGGGGTACAAGTGCAGAGGGATCTGGTATATATGTGCACAAATCATTGAAGGGGGCAGGACAGGTTGAGAAAGCACTTAATAAAACATACAGGGTCCTGCACTTTATAAATAGGGACATAGAGTACAAAAGCAAGGAAATTATGATGAACCTATATAAAACACTGGTTTGGCCTCAACTGGAGTATTGTGTCCAATTCTGGCCACCACATTTTAGGAAGGATGTGAAAGCATTAGAGAGGGTGCAGAAAGATTCACGAGAATGGTTCCAGGGAGGAGGAACTTCAGTTATGTGGATAAATTAGAGAAGTTGGAACTGTTCTCTATGAAGAAGAGAAGAGAAGATTAAGAGGAAATTTGATAGATGTGTTCAAAATCATGAAGGGTCTGGACAGAGTACAGAGGGAGAACAGTTCTCGTTGGCAGAAGGGTCAAGAACCAGAGGACACCAATTTAAGCTAATTGGCAAAAGAACCAAAGGCGACATGAGGAAAAACATTTTAAGCAGCGAGTGGTTAGAATTGGGAATGCACTGCCTGAGAGTGTGGTGGAGGTAGATTCAATTGAAGCCTTCTGAAGAGAATTGGATAATTATCTGAAGAAAATAAGTTGCAGGGCTAGGGGGAGTGGGACTAGGTGAGTTGTTCTTGCACTCCTTATCAAGAATTTATCTACCACTGCCTTAAAAATATTCAAAAACTCTGCTTCCACTACCTTTTGAGGAAGAGAGTTCCAAAGATTCACGACGCTCTGAGAGAAACAAATTCTTATCTCTGTGTTAAATGGGCAATACTTATTTTTTAATGGTGACCCCTAGTTCTAGATTCTCCCACAAGGAGAAACGTCCTTTCCATATCCACCCTGTCGAGACGACTCAGGATCTTACATGTTTCAATCAAGTCGTCTCTTAGTCTTCTAAACTCCAGCAGATACAAGCCTAGCCTGCCCAACCTTTCTTCATAAGACAATCCGCCCATTCCAGGTATTCGTCTAGAAATCTTTCTCTGAGCTACTTCCAACACATTACATACTTCCTTAAATAAGGAGACCAATACTGTACACTGTACTCCAGATGTGGTCTTACCAATGTCCTGCATAACTGAAGCATAACCTCCCTACTTTTGTATTCAATTCCCCTCGCAATAAACGATAACATTTTATTTGCTTTCCTAATTACTTGCTGTACCTGCAGACTAACCTTTTGCAATTCATGCACTAGGACATCCACGTCCCTCTGCATCTCAGAGCTCTGCAATCTCTCACCATTTAGATAATATGCTTATTTTTTATTCTTCCTGCCAAAACGGACAAT
Organism: Heterodontus francisci; assembly: GCF_036365525.1. Lineage (NCBI taxonomy): Eukaryota > Metazoa > Chordata > Chondrichthyes > Heterodontiformes > Heterodontidae > Heterodontus > Heterodontus francisci. The sequence goes on from NC_090400.1 coordinate 42,017,299, forward strand.
TTCACATTTTCCCACGTTATACTCCACTTGCCAGATCTTTGCCCACTCACTTAACCTATTTATATCCCTTTGTCCTTATGTCCTCTTCACAGCTTACTTTCCTACCTATCTTTGTGTCATCAGCAAATTTAGCAACCATACCTTCAGTCCCTTCATCCATGTCATTTATATAAATTGTAAAAAGTTGAGGCCCCAGCACTGATCCCTGTGGCACACCACTCGTTACATTTTTCCAAAACAAAAATGATCCATTTATGCCTACTCCCTGCTTCCTGTTAGCTAGCCAATCTTCTATTCATGCCAATATGTTACACCCTATACCATGAGCTTTTATTTTCTGCAATAACATGTGGAACCTTATCAAATGTCTTCTGGAAATCTAAGTACAGTACATCCACCGGTTCCTCTTTATCCACAGCACATATTACTTCTTCAAAGAACTCCAATAAATTGGTTAAACATGATTTCCCTTTCACATTGACTCTGCCTGATTACCTTGAATTTGTCTAAGTGCCCTGCTATAACGTCTTTAATAACAGCTTCTAACATTTTCCCTGCGACTAACAGGCCTGTAGTTCCCTGCTTTCTGTCACCTTTCCTTTTTGAATAAAGGAGTTACATTCACTATTTTCCAATCTAATGGAACCTTCCCAGAATCTAGGGAATTTTGGAAAATTAGAAGCAACGCATTAACTATCTCACTAGCCATTTCTTTTAAGACCCTAGATTGAAGTCCATCAGGACCCGGGGACTTGTCAGCCTGCAGCTCCAATAATTTGTTCAGCATCACTTCCCTGGTCATTGGAATTTTCTTGAGTTCCTTCCTCCACTTCCTGATATACAGCTATTTCTGAGATGTTACTTGTATCCTCCATAGTGAAGACTGATGCAAAATGTCTGTTCAATTCATCTGCCATTTCTTTATTTTCCATTATTAATTCCCCAGACTCACATTCTATAGGACCAGTGCTCATTTTGTTGACTCTTTTCTTTTTTAAATATCTATAGAAACTCTTACTATTTGTTTTTATACTTCTAGTTTTCTCTCGTACTCTAATTTTTCCCTCCTTATTAACCCTTTAGTCATTCTTTGCTGTTTTTTATAGTCTGTCCAATCTTCTGACCTGCCACCCATCTTTGTGCAATTATATGCTTTTTAAGTTTGATACTATTTTTAACTTTTTTTAGTTAACCACGGATGGTGGGTCCTCCCTTGGAATTTTTCTTTCTTGTTGGAATGTTTCTATTCTGTGTATTCTGAAATATCCCCTAAATGTCTGCCACTGCATCTCTATTAACCTAGCCCTTAACCTAATTTGCCCGTTCACTTTAGCTAGCTCTGCTTTATGCCCTCATAATTGCCCTTATTTAAGTTTAAAATACTAGTTTTAGACCCATTCTTCTCTCCCTCAAACTGAGTGTAAAATTTGATTGCTGCTGCCTAGGTGCGCCTTCACTATGAAGTCATTAATTAATCCTATTTCGTTGCACAATACCAGGTCTAGTATAGTTTGCTCTCTGGTTGGCTCCAGAACGTGCTATTCTAAGAAATTATCCCGAAGACATTCTATGAACTCCTCTTCTAGACTAACTTTGTTCTTCTGATTTTTTCCAGTCTATACGTTGATTAAAATCCCCTATTACTATCGCCATACCTTTCTGACAAGCTCCCATTATTTCTTCCTTTATACCCCGTTCTACTGTGTGGTTACTGTTAGGGAGCCTCTACACCACTCCCACAAGTGACTTCTTGCCTTTATCATTTCTCCCAAACCACTTCTACATCCTGGTTTCCTGAACTTAGGTCACCCTCTCCATTGTTCTAATAACATCATTAATTAACAGAGCCACCCCGCCACCTTTTCCTTGCTTCCTGTCCTTCCAGCATCGAGACATTTCGAATGATCCCAGCGATGAGACAGTCCGCCCGTGGGCCCGATTTTAAATCTGTGCAAGCAGGTGGGTTTTGAATGAGTTCAAGTCTCAACCTATAGTTCAATATGGTGCATAAAATGGCTCCTGCCAAAAAGTCTTTATTTACATATCATGACATCAGAGGTCACATGTGTATGGCAAGCCAAAGTGTACAAAAGTATTTATCCAAGCATCCCCTTTTCATAAAAGAAAAATTTGCATTTACATTGCAACTAAAAAACATAGGGAACAGTATGTTTACGTACCGGTAAGACAGAATACTTCAAAATAAATTTGACAAAACCCACAAAGGTGCACCAATAATTTCTGCCTTTACTTAATTGTAAATCCATTCAGAACCTTCGGGAGCTCCCATCACTCCAAACTGCATAGCCATGCAATCCATGCACAACTCTGGAATGTCCAACTCTAAGGCAAATCAACAGAGGCTCTGTCTGAACATAAAGAGGTAAAGCAGTCTTATTAGCCTTTTTAATCAAATTTGATTTTCTTTCCTTGAGGAGTCATCTTTCCAGCTCTGAATCCTACAAATTCCCCCATCCACTTCTAGCTCTTACAAAGCCTCGACCACCTTGCTGGCTTCACTGTTCAGTCTAGCAAAGTCAAGTGTCATTTTGCATCCATCAATTTCTCCATCTTCTATAATTTCCTTTGCTAATTTTGCATCTTCTGCTGATGGGAAGTCCACAAAGCCAAAACATTTTGATCTTCCAGATTCTTTGTCTTTTGCAATTCTAACACTCTCAACTCCTTCAAAGACTTCTTTTAAAGTTTCTTCACTTGTGTCATCGGAAGGGCCACAAACAAACAATGTCTTGCTGGGACCATCACCACTTCTGTGTCCTTGGTTGCTGAAATCCAACCTTACAACTTGCCCTTCAATTTGTGTTGCTGTGATTCTCAAGAACTTTAGCATCCTCAATAAATTCAAATTTAACAAATCCTTTCGGTCTGCCATTCTTCTCTGGTATGTCGATCAATGATGCTTTTACAAAAATACTCTGAAGGGTTTCTTATTTTGCAGAATATGCCAAGTTATTTACAATGAGTGTATCAGAACCTGGTAGCATTTATCTACCCTTTACATTTAACATACACTTATTGCCAGTAAAATTAATGACAATGACCTTGTCCTGCCCTCAACCTCAGTGTCTTGTTTCTGTTCCAGTGCTGTATCTGCAGGTGCTTCATTTTCAAATTCAGTATACACAATGCCCAGAGTCCCTGAACCTTCATGAGAAACAGGAATTCTAATGTCAAGGGCATCCTCAAAAATCTCTTTAAGGCCATCCTGAGTTACCTTGAATGGGAGATTTTTGACAATGGCCTCCAATCCCTTTAGCTATCTGCATTGCTTTCCATGCTGCATGCTTTGTCAAATTTGACTGCAAGTCCCAGCATGTTGTTTCCATTGAATTCCAATGCCTTTTTCAGTTGTTCTTTGGTTTCAAAGTCTATGTGACCAAATTTCTAGCTGCGACTTAAAATTTCTTTTTGGTGAAGAAGCCATTCAGGCTTTAATTCCTCAAAGTTCTTTTCAGAGTTCAATTTTCCAACAAAAAGCAAAAGGATGCATCATTTTCAGTTTAATGCTTCTCTTTTTTTTCCATCTCTAGCTTTCTTTGGCACAGCTATCTCAAATTCTTCCTTTGCTTTTTTAGTACAGCAGCTGCACACTTGGGAATAGATTTCTTTTCTGGTACATTGAGGGTTATCAGTCCAAGCTTTTGACTTAAGCCAGCCGAGATGCTTAGTGTCCACTATCTGGAACAGAATTTCTTCTTTCTTCCCGTTGCATTGGACTCTCAGCTTGGTTTGTCCTATTGGGGGTGAGCATCGTTCCATCATAGAGCCTCAACTTTACCTTCAATGGCTTTGCATTCAGATCAGCATCCTGAGCAATTTCACACAAGTCTGCGAAGCTTGTGACGTTACGCATAAAGGCCTGCTTAGGTCAGGGAAAAAAAACCGACAGGAACCTGACGGAACCACATTGGACCCGAGCCTGACCCGGCCCGAGTCCCTCCATTTTTTCCCGCGCCCGACCCAACCCGAGCCCGAACCGACCACCGGAATGTTCACTTTACCTACCTTCCGATTCCCAATCCGTTTCTTTTTAAACAACCTTTTAAGTCCAATTAATACTGTGTGTGTCCGACCCGGACCCGATCCGACCCAACCCGAAAGCCGGACCCGGAAGAGCGACGCGGCCCGACCGGAACCCGACACATGTTGTCGGGTTCGGGTCGGGTAGCAGGCCTTTAGTTGCACATATAAACGGTGTCTATCTAGCGCATCACATCAGCTTAATGCTTTCCTTCTGCAGTCATCATACCAACAGTCACAAACCACTTTCTACCTCGAGATTTCACAGCACTAACATGTTCTAGGGTGTAGAGTGATTTGGCAGAATCATCATCTGACATCGGTCCATCAGCCATATTGTCAGGAAAACCCTATATGCCAAATGGGACATATTAAATTCATTGGAAACTTAGTTTAGACTTTGTGACAGAGACAGCAAACAGGCAGAGACTGAGGGTATAGCAGCAAAGACAGCAGCTGCTCCCCCTGTGTCTCTCTTTCTCTCTCTCTCTCCCCAGAAAGAAGAAAAGAACCGGCTGCGACTGGAGGTTCCCCTCCAAGCCTACAGACCGCTACAGCCAGCATCCAGGGGAAGAGAATCAACAAGCAATTCTGCCACAGTGCACTTGGACCAGCGACGACTTCAAGACTACAGCTTCAACCCAGGACCACTGGACTTACAGACTGTATTTAAATTCCATTTATTCTGGACTTTCATCCAACCACCAAATCTGCTTCCTTCTAATCTATTTGTGTGTGTGTGACTCTCGTGTGAATGTGCGTGAATGTGTAGTGTATTTTTAGTATTTTGAATCGGGTTAGCGTGTTAAGTGTAATAAACTTATCTCTTTCTTGTTTAAACTCAAGAAAACCTGTCTGATTGGTTCTCTGTAATCACATTAGAGGAAAGGTACAACACTCACTGAGGTGGTAAGCATAACCATTATTTTTAAAAAAGGGATAAACTCTGGTCAATCAAGAGAAGGGGTGAGGGGGAGCCTGAGACCGCCCCACTCCCTCCTCACCTGGCCATAACAATATTTCAAGGCTTGTTCTTCTTCTTTCTAGCAAAACATTTGCATACAAAGTGGTTGAGCTTCTTGCAGTTCGACCACTGCTTTTCCCATTCTGGACATGCTTCCTTTTCCTTCTTGTGGTATTTACATCCAGTACTATGGTCTAAATCTTTCTGCTGGCCCTTCTGAAAGTTTTCTTCCTTTTCATCATTGACTGGTGCTTGGGAGACTTGGACTGCCTCCCAGCATAGAGCACAGCCTCGTCAGTTCTCCCATCAATACTCTTCAGATGTTGATTAGCCACTTCAGAGCTTCTGCACATGTCAATAGCTTTCTTGAGAGTAAGCTTCTCTTTTCTCAACTGACATGCCTCACAGCGAAATCTCTTGTTCCTAAGACAGTCCTATCGCTGATGAGATCACCCTTCTGTTGCCCAAACTCACAAGACTCAGTTAGATGTCTCAGAACATCACATACTGATCAATATTCTCCCTCACTTACTGAGTCTAGTGTACAACTAGGACTGTTTCCACTGGAGCAGAGAATGCTAAGAGGAGATTTAATAAATGTTTTCAAATTTTTTTATTCATTCTCAGGATGTTGGTTTCACTGGCAAGGCCAACATCATTTGTCTATCCCTGAAACTGAGTGGCTTGCTAAGCCACTTCAGAGGGCAGTTAAAAGTAAGCGGGATTGGTGTGGGACTAGAGTCCCATATAAGCAAAACAAGGTAAGAACAGCAAGTTTCCTTCCCGAAAAAACATTAAAGAACGAGTTGAATTTTAATGACATTCCGCCAGTTTTATAGTCAATTTTAGTAATGCCAGCTTGTTTGCCTGAACTTTTTTAAAAGTTGAATTTGAATCCTGAAAAAGTATTTAAACTCATGTTCTCTGGATTATTCGGGTAGGTTACTTACTGGTCCAGTCACAAAACTATGGCACTACCATACCCAGCTAAAGCTTGTGCTGGGGTGATTGGGGAATGACTATTTCCTCTGGTTGGGATTCAGTAATGAGGGGTCATCAATTTAAATTGTCACTAAGAGAAATCAGGAGAAATTTATTCATGCAAGAGAATAGTTGCACCTTTTAGTGGAAAATTGGATAAATATTTGAAACAAAGATGGATACAGGAGCTGGAAGCGATTGAGATACAGGGGAATTAATTTATTCTAGGAAAGAACCAGAATAGCCATGATGAGCTGAGTGGCCCCTGTCTGTGCTGTAAACATTTATGCATCTGACCCCAACTCATCCAAAACTCCACCACCCACATCCTGTTCTAAGTTCCATTCACCCAATGGTCCTGTTCTCACTGACTTCCACTAACTCCCCCAAAATCCCAAATTCAATATCCTTGTATTTCATTGATTTGATATATATTAACCTCTATAGCTTCTTTTCACATGTACGATGACAACATCTAGCTCTACTTCACCACCACCTCTCTCGACCCCTCCAGTGTCTCTAATTTGTCAGACTGCTTGTACGACATCCAGTACTGGATGAGCAGAAATTTTCTCCAGCTAAATATTGGGAAGACTGAAGCCATTGTCCTTGATCTTCACCAAAAATTCTGTTCCCGATCCACCAATTCCATCTGTCTATCTGAGCCATTTGAGGCTGAACCAGACTGTTCTCTACTTCAATGTCTTATTGACCCCAAGATGAGCTTCCAACCACATAGCAATGCCATCACTAAGAGTGCCTATTTTTACCTCCGTTACAAACATATTAATTAGGAGCAGGAGTGTCGGCCCCTCGCTTAGCCCCTCCCTCAGCTCATCTGCTGCTGAAATCCTCATCCAGGCTTTTGTTAACTCATTGGCTCCCAGTTAAGCAGTGCCTTAACTTTAAAACTCTCATCCTTGTTTTCAAATCCCCCCATGGCCTCACCGTTTCCTACCTCTGTAATCTTCTTCAACCCTACAACCCTCCAAGATCTCTACTCCAGTTCTGGCATCTGGCAGAGTGGTAATGTCACTGGACAAGTAATCCAGAGGCCCAGGCTAATGCCCTAAAGACATGAGTTCAAGCCCACCATGGCAACTGGTAGGATTTAAATTAATTACTAAAAACAATCTGGAATTGAAAGCTAGTCTCAGTAATGGTGCCATGAAACTATCATTGATCATCGTAAAAACCCATCTGGTTCACTAATGCCCTTTAGGGAAGGAAATCTGCTGTTCTTATCTGGTCAGGCCTACATGTGACGCCAGACTCCCAGCAATGTGGTTGACTTCGAAATGGCCTAGCAAGGCACTCAGTTGTCAAGGGCAGTTAAGGATGAGCAACAAATGCTGGCCTTGCCAGTGATGTCCACATTAAAGGCCTGTTCAGGTCAAAGGAAAAGAACCCGATCCAAACCACAGCGGACCCGAGCCTGACCCGGCCTAAGCCCCTCCAATATTGCCCCGTACCCGAGCCTGACCCGACCATCCCTTTACTTACCTTCCAACTCGGTACCTCCAGGAAGCTGCAGCGTGTGCGTGATGACGTCATAGAGACTTTACTCGCTCCCTGCGCAGACTCAGTTTCCCTGTTTGGCGTCCCGGACTCCAAGCTCAGGAAATTTTAATTTTAACACTTACCAGCAGAGCACTGACCGTATGTGTCCGGCCCAACCCAGACCCGGCCCAACCTGGGCCTGGCCCGACCCAAGCCTGAAAGCCAGACCCGGAAGAGGGGCCCGACCTGACCCAAACCCGACACATGTCGTCAGGTCCCTTTGGGTTCAGGTCAGATAGCAGGCCTGAAGTCCACATTTCATGGAAGAATTAAAAAATTGCTCCACCATTGGTGGCCATGTCTTCAGCAGCTGTGGCTCCAAGGTTTGAAATTCTCTCTGCCTCTCTATTTCTCTTTCCTCCTTTAAGACGCTCCTTAAAGCCTACTTTTGGTCATCTTCCCAAAATATTATGTGACTTACAATCAAATTTTATTTGATAAGACTCATTTGAAGTGCCTTGGGACATTTTACTAAGTTAAAGGTGGTATATAAATGCAAGTTTTTGTTCTTAACATGAAATCTACCCCAAGCATTTGTTTTAATTTATCCTGGTACTAATCCGGAATACAAAATCAGCAGAGTTTATGTTGGCAAATGTTGTGTCCATTCTGACCTCCAATTGCTAATGTAGACAAAGACTATTTATTCAGCTAAGTTGCAGAAAGGTTTGGGCTGGAGACTCCCAGTGGATAACCGGCAGGAGTGGATGCTAATCCCGCATGGGAGTGTGAGTCAGGGATGTCTGCAGTTGGTGCCCGCTCAGGACCGAGTTAAAATTACATCAGGGACCCATTTACTTCATAGGACTCAAATGGAATTTAATTCTTTTATTCATGGGGTTCCTGCCAGAGTTCAATGGAAGCCTTATCTGATGCCAAAACCAGCAGTGTAAAAATTGCAGATCATTGGGAGCAGAGCAGGAAATGGAGCTGCTCCATATTGACTACTCTTCCACTTCTTTCCTAGCAATTGAAGAGAGTTCAAATCACCCTAGAATGTTTGTTTTTGCAAAGTTATTATTAGCTGTCAGAATTAGCACTTACAGAAGGTGGTATATAAACATGGACTATTGAATATGTTTGTCAATAAAATCAATTTCAGAGTTAAGAAATTGCACTTCACTCAACTGACAATATTTGCATAGTTAGCGTGGAAAGAAGACTTGCAGGTTAGAATCCTCCAGAACAGGTGTGTATTGTGTAATGAAGAATATATTACTCGAAGATGTTGGTTGCACAGTCAGAAATGCCAGTTGCTGTAAAATTACAAAAACAGAGCACCCCCTGGTGGAAGATGCTTGCAGTTTGAAATAAAAGCAAAATACTGCAGATGCTGGAAATCTGAAATAAAAACAGAAAGTGCTGGAAATACTCAGCAGGTCAGGCAGCATCTGTGGACAGAGAAGGTCTGTAACCTTTCATCAGAACTTGCAGTTTGAAACATGTGGCTGAAACGGGGTTGGGAACTTGACGCCTGGATGATTTCCAAGTCCTGACCCCACACCTCAGCTGCATTGCTAACGCGACGGGATCCTTAAATATTAATGCCCTAATTGTAAAGAAGGCGAGCTCAGCACCCAATTAGTAGCACCTAGCATCTATAAGAGGCAGGAACTGCCTGCATGATGGAGCCTGCTGTTGCCTTGCCAAAGAGAGCCAACAGAATAAAGAGGTGAGGCAGCGCTTCCAAAATAAAAAAAATCCTTTGCTTAGCCTGACACAAAATCCCCGTATATCCAAAACATTTCATCTTCCAACAATAAAGTTTGCCCTCTGCCCGATGTGAGCCCGACAACTGGGCTCACCAAAAGCCTAATTGAAAATTACAGTGTGGACCCCCATCCACCACCCCTTTAATGAGTTCTCCAAGAGCTTAATGGGCCCTTAATTGGAGGTGAACAGCTTCCCCGTTCCCTCCCTGTCTCCCGCACTCACATTGAAAATTGCGGTCTGTCCAGAGGCATCCGGTTCCGGAAACGACATTTTTGGGACTGTGATTTTCAAATCATGTCCGCACCCGGTCCTGATCCCGCAGCATTTGAAAATCTGGATCATAATGTTGTGCATTCTACTTGTTTTCATTAACATTTCAGTTATTATTTGGTATATTATGTATAGAAATGTGAAGTGATGCATTTTAGTAGGAAGACTGAGGAGTGGCAAAATAAACTAAATGGTACAGTTTAAAATGGGATGCAGGAACAGGGAGTCCTTGGGGGTTCACATGCACAAATCTTTGAAGGTAGCAGCACAAGTTGATAAAGTTATTAAAAAGCTAATGGATCATGTGCTTTATATGTAGAAGCACAGAGTATAAATGCAAAGAAGTTATTCTAAACCTTTATGAATTACTAATTTGGTCTCAGTATTGTGCCTAATTCTGGGGACCAAATTTAGAAAGGATGCCAAGGCAGCATAGAGAGGTGCAGAGAAGATTTACTAGAATGATACCAGGGATGAGAGACTTCACTTATGTGGAGGAAAATTAGGATTGTTCTCCTTAGAACAGAAAGGTTAAGGGGAGATTTAACAGAAGTACTCAAAATTATGAGAGTTTTTGATAGAGTAAAAAGGTTAAACAGTTTCCACTGGCAGGAGGGTCGGTAACCAGAAGTCACAGATATTAAATAATTGACAAAGAAACCAGAGAGCAGTCCAGGAGAATTTTTTTTTAACGCAGTGAGTTGTTATGAGGTGGAATACACTACCTTAAAATGTGGTGGAAGCAGATTCAGTGGTAATTTTCAAAATAGAATTGGATATATACTTGAAAAGGAAAAATCTGCAGGGCTTTGGGGAAGAGCAGGGGTGTGGAAAGCTCCTTCAAAGATGCGGCACAGGTACAATGGGCTGAATGGCTTCCTTCTGTGCTCTTTGATTCAATATTGCAGAAATGTGTATTTGTGCCATTAAATTTGAGAACTACATGTGCTAAATTTTATCAGTGCTCCGCGGTAGTGCGCTGTGAAGTCGGCGGCCTTCCAACATGGAAGTGCCACCGCACAGCCCCCGCGATATTACGCACGGGGACTCATTTAAATGGAGGGGGCAGAGTGGCCGCCCCCGAAGACGTAGAGGGGCCGGGCCACCGCGTCCCCAGCAACGGCATCAGGTGCCACTGCGTGGATGCCAGCGCCATTTTTAAAGGGCTTCAAGCCATTCAGGATAGATGTAAATATTTAAAAGTGCGAGTGTAGAGTCATGGAGTTTTACAGCACAGAAACAGGCCCTTCGGCCCAACACACCTGCACCGACCATCAAGCACCCGTCCAAAACTAATCCCACTCCCCCGCACTTGGCCCGTGGCATTGTATGTTATGGCATTTCAAGTGCTCATCTAAATGCTTCTTAAATGTCGTGAGTGTTCCTGCCTCTACCGCCCTTCAGGTAGTGTGTTCCAGATTCCAACCACCCTATGGGTGAAAATCTTTTTCCTGAACTCTCCTCTAAATCTTCTGCCCCTTACCTTAAATCTATGCCCCCTAGTTATTGACCTCTCTGCTAAGGGAAAAAGTTTCTTCCTATCTATCCTATCAATGCCCCTCACAATTTTGTATACCTCAGTCAGGTCCCCCCTCAGACTTCTCCACTCCAAGGAAAACAACCCCAGCCTATCCAGTCTCTCTTCATAACAGAAATGCTCCAGCCCAGGCAACATCCTGATGAATCTCTTCTGCACCCTCTCCAATGCAATCACATCCTTCCTATAGTGTGGCACCCAGAACTGTACACAGTACTCCAGCTGCGGCCTAACCAGCATTTTATACAGCTCCATCATAACCTCCCTGCTCTTATATTCTATGCCTTGGCTAATAAAGGCAAGTATCCCGTATGCCTTCCTAACCACCTTATCTACCTGTGCTGCTGCCTTCAGTGATCTATGGACAAGTACACCAAGGTCCCTCTGACCCTCTGTACTCCCTAGGGTCCTACCATCCATTGTATATTCTCTTGCCTTGTTAGTTCTCCCAAAGTGCATCACCTCACACTTCTCAGGATTAAATTCCATTTGCCACTGCTCTGCCCATCTTACCAGCCCGTCTATATTGTCCTGCAATCTAAGCCCTTCCTCCTCACTATTTACGACACCACCAATTTTCGTGTCATCTGCGAACTTACTGATCATACCTCCTATATTCACGTCTAAATCATTAATGTACATTACAAACAGTAAGGGTCCCAGCACCGATCCCTGCGGTACACCACTGGTCACAGAACTCCATTCGCAAAAACAACCCTCTACCATCACCCTCTGCCTCCTTCCACTAAGCCAATTTTGAATCCAATTGGCCAAATTACCCTGGTTCCCATGGGCTCTTACTTTCTTAACCAATCTCCCATGCTGGACCTTATCAAAAGCCTTACTGAAGTCCTTGTAGATGATATCAACTGCTTTACCCTCATCTACACCTCTAGTCACCTCCTCGAAAAATTCAATCAAATTTGTTAGACGTGATCTCCCCCGACAAAACCATGCTGACTATCCATGATCAATCCCTGCCTCTCCGAGTGGAGATTAATCCTGTCTCTCAGAATGTTTTCCAATAATTTCCCTACCACTGACATTAGACTCACAGGCCTATAATTACCTGGTTTATCCCTGCTACCCTTCTTGAATAATGGTACCACATTTGCCGTCCTTCAGTCCTCTGGCACCTCTCCTGTGGCCAGAGAGGATCTGAAAATTTGTGTCAGAGCCCCCGTTATCTCCTCCTTTGCCTCACATAGCAGCCTGGGATACATCTCATCTGGGCCTGGGGATTTATCCACCTTTAAGCTCGCGAAAACAGCTAATACTTCCTCTTTTTCAATACTAATTTGATCAAGTATATCACAATCCCCATCTCTGATCACTACACCTACATCGTCCCTCTCCATAGTGAACACAGATGAAAAGTAATCGTTCAAAACCTCACCTATGTCCTCCGGCTCCACACACAGATTGCCTCTTAGATCCCTAATGGGCCTCACTTTTTCCCTGGTTATCCTCTTGCCCCTAACATACTTATAAAATGCCTTGGGATTTTCCTTTATCTTGTCTGCCAGTGATTTTTCATGCCCCTCTTCGCTCTCCTAATTACTTTTTTAAGTACTCCCCTACACTTTCTATACTCCTCTCGGGCCTCCTCTGTTTTCAGCACTCTAAATCTGCCATACACCTTTTTTATCCTTATCAAATCCTCTATATCCCGTGACATCCAGGGTTCCCTGGACTTGTTGGCCCTACTCTTCACCTTTACGGGAACATGCTGTGCCTGAACCATCACAATTTCCTTTCTAAATGACTCCCACTGGTCTGATGTGGACTTTCCTATAAGAAGCTACTCCCAGTTCACTTTTGCCAGATCCTGTTTTATCATGTTGAAACCTACCTTCCCCCAATTCAGTACTCTTATTTCCAGTCCCTCTATGTCCTTTTCCATAACAACCTTAAATCTTACAGAGTTATGGTCACTATCCCCGAAATGCTCCCCTACTGCCACTTCTACCATTTGTCCATCTTCATTCCCTAGGATTTAGTCCAGTACTGCTCCTCCTCTTGTAGGACTCTACGTGCTGGCTCAAAAAGCTCTCCTGAATGCATTTGAATAATTCTGCTCCCTTTAAGCTTTTTGCACTAATACTATCCCCTCTAATATAGGGGAAGTTGAAATCCCCTACTATTATTACCCTATTATTTTTGCACCTCTCTGAGATTTGCCTACATATCTTCTCCTCTATCACTGCCTGACTGTTTGGAGGCCTGTAGTACACTCCCAGCCAAGTGATAGCCCCCTTTTTGTTTTTAAGTTCTACCCATATGGCCTCATTACCTCCTTACTGCAGTAATTGACTCTTTAATCAACAGTGCAATGCCACCTCCTCTTTTACCCCCTCCCCTATCACATCTGAAGATTCTATACCCTGGGATATTAAGCTGCCAGTCCTGCCCTTCCCTCAACCATGTCTCAGTGATAGCAATAATATCATATTCCCATGTGTTGATAAAAAAGTCAGTAAATATTTAATTTAAAAATAATTTTAAAAATAAAATAATAACATTGAATCCCCTCTCCCACCCCCACCCAATCCTCAACACATAAAAATGACCTTATTCCCCCCCCCAAAATACACTTCTTGAAATTCCGAATTTTCCCCCCTGAACTTCAGTATCTTTGATCCTCAACCCCTTCCCACCATCCCCACAACGAATAGGAATTTCCCCACATCCCCCCTCCCGCCCTGATGATTTTATTTCTTCCCCCTTTCCCACCAGTGTCTCGCCTCGGAACTCCAATGGAGTTCCGCAGGCACATGAGTTGCGGCATGGGACGGCCGCCATCGTCAGGTAAGTTCATCTGCATTTTAATTATCCTGATTTTAATATTTTAATGAAGGCCCCGCCACCAAGCGGTGGGAGGGCCGCACCGAGGCCTCGCTGCCGCCACTAATATTCGGCGGGGCCGTCTCGGCATCGTGCATCGTGGTGGGCTACTCCTGCTAACATTTTACAGGCCTCCCTGCCACAACCCACGGCGTCAAGAGGCTGGTAAAATTCAGCCCCGTATGTTCTACCACAGTACTAACAGTATTTTGATAAAATTAATTAAATTCATTATCTTTGCATAATTTGTCAGCAATGTTTTTTAACTTCATCAGAATTATCATTTTTATATAAAATTCTTAACATCATTTTTAAAAATTCTTTAAATATGGGATATGGTATTCTGTAATATGTTGTAATTTAGAATAGCGTGCAACTTAAAGCACTTCCATGGTTACTCGGTCAAGATAGATGTAACTAAAGCTATCTTTTAACTCTTAGATGTAGCTCCAAAGCACTCTGATTATGAAGCCACTATTTTTATACCATGAAGCAGCTTGGACCAAAGATGATCCAGAAATCTTGATGAGACAAGTTTTGATGCTGATACCTATCTCCGAGATTCCAGAAAAGATGATGAAAATCCATCTTTAACCTTGTAATGTCAAAATAAGTGCCTTTGAACAGCTGCTCAATAGTACAGCATCATGGACACCTGCAGTGCCCTGTATTGCAAGTTCACAATTTCAGCTGGACCATTAGGGTAAGAATATCAACAAGCTCATCAGTCCAGGTTGTTCTGCACATTCTGCGCCCAGTTACACAGTAGTATGACACCAGAATGCTTAGAGTAGGTTGGTTTTATTCTCTTTTCATTGAGGTCTAAAGGCTGGGAGCAGAATGAGCGTCAAATTGGGAGAATCAACAAACTTCTTATAATCAATTTGGTTTCTTCATCTGAAAACAAAACTGATTTTGCACTTTTTACTGTCTGCTTTGTAAATTGTTATGTTTTACAATTTGCAAATATCAACCGTTACAAAGCATAATAGCTTTGTTCTTTGGAAAGTACATTTATTTGAAAATTATCATAATATTTTTCACAATAATGTATTTTTTATTAAAATATTGGTAAATATAAACTATGGATGGCATCTCTAACATGTTAGAAGTATATTGGGGTTTGCATTGTTTTTGAAATCTGGTTATTAACAAAATATATGAATATGATTTAAAATTTCAAGAAATTTCACAACGAGGTAAATATAAAGAAAGTATAAACTTATATCACTATGTAATTTTTTTATGTTTGCGTGATGATTGACACAGCAGAGTAGAAGGCAAGTTTTAACCTGGCAAGTAACTATTTCAAAGTGCCTAAAATAATCAAAGGAACATGTTCTGGCCAATACAGCATTTAGCATCAGAGGATGTGGATAGTTTATTCAGTTATACCTTTTATGTAAAAGATAGTAGATATTACTGTCTCACCTCTTCCTGTCTTGTGATGGTGCCACTCTGCGCAGACTTGAACAGCACAACTTGGTACAATTGGTAACAGTGGAAAATACTAAACCAAAATGAGCAGAACTGTTAGAGAAATAATCAATTCAAACTGCAAAACAAAAGAATATTTAGATGACGAGTCTGCTCATCAACACGAGGGGTGGTAGTGTTGTGTGCAACAATTTTTCAATTACAGCATCTAAAGTCACCATCTCACAGGCACGTTACAAATATAGCACAAGCATCTCACATAGCATTCTAATCCTTTTCAACAAACACCTTAATCACAACTTCAGAGGACCACCTTCCTACATTTTCCATTTCTTATACAAGGCATCCTGCTGGCTTCTCAGAGTGAAATTGCTAATCTGATGCTGAATTATAGTTTTCTGTTGTGAACTCGTTCAGTATGGACTGGGTTGAAACTATCCTAACTTATTCCATTTTGAACCATTCAAATCGACCAAGACAGGAGATTTGTAAAGGAGCCTTAAGGGAAGAGTGACCATAATATGATAGAATTTTACATTAAGTTTGAAACTGATGTAGTTCAATCTGAAACTAGGATCTTAAATCTAAACAAAGGAAACTACGAAGGTATGAGGGGCAAGTTGGCTATTGTAGATTGGGAAACTACACTAAAAAGTATGACAGTAGACAGGCAATGGCTATCATTTAAAGAATTAATACATGGTT
The DNA here is from genome assembly GCF_036365525.1 of Heterodontus francisci. Taxonomy (NCBI): domain Eukaryota; kingdom Metazoa; phylum Chordata; class Chondrichthyes; order Heterodontiformes; family Heterodontidae; genus Heterodontus; species Heterodontus francisci. The sequence goes on from NC_090400.1 coordinate 42,033,351, forward strand.
TACAACAAATATGTATTCCTTTGAGGCACAAACACCCAACAGGAAAAGTGATCCAACCATGGCTAACAAGAGAAGTTAAAGATTGTCTTAGATCAAAGGAAGAGGCTTATAAAGTTGCCAAAAAAAGGAGTAAGCCTGAGGATTGGGAGCATTTTAGAATTCAGCAAAGGATGACCAAGAAACTGATAAAGAAAAGGAAAATAGAATATGAATTTAGTGAGGAACATAAAAACGGACTGTAAAAGCTTTGATAGGTACGTAAAAAGAAAAAGATTAGCAAAGACAAATGTGGACCCATTACAGGCAGAGTCAGGAGAATTTATAATGGGGAACAAGGAAATGGCAGAGAAACTAAACAAATACTTTGTGTCTGTCTTCACAGAGGAAGATACAAAAAAACTCCCAGAAATACTACAGAACCAAGGGACTAGCGAGAATGGGGAACTGAAAGAAATTGGTATTAGTAATAAAGTAGTACCAGAGAAATTAATGGAACTGAAAATTGGTAAATTACCTGGACCTGATGATCTACATCTCAGAGTGTTGAAAGAGGTGGCTGTAGAGATAGTGGATGCATTTTGTGGTCATCTTCCAAAATTCAATATATTCTGGAATGGTTCCTGCAGATTGGAAGGTAGCAAATGTAACCCTACTATTTAAGAAAGAAGGGAGAGAGAAAACAGGGATCTACAGACCTGTTAGCCTGACTTCAGTAGTAGGGAAAATGCTAGATACTATTATAAAGGATGTGATAACTGGACACTTAGAAAATAATTTTAGGATTGGGCAGAATCAACATGGATTTATAAAAGGGAAATCATGTTTGACAAATCTGTTGGAGTTTTTTGAGGATGTAACTCGCAGAGTAGATAAGGAAGAACCAGCGAATATAACGTATTTGGATTTTCAGAAGGCTTTCAATAAGATCCCACACAAGAGGTTAGTAAACAAAATTAGAGCACATGGGATTGGGGGTAATATATTGGCATGGATTGAGAATTGGTTAATGAACAGACAACAAAGATTAGGAACAAATGGGTCATTCTCAGGTTAGCAGGCTATGACTAGTGGGTACCTCAAGTATCTGTGCTTGGGCCACAGCTATTCACAATCTATATTAATGATTTGGATGTGGGGACCAGATGTAATATTTCCAAGTTTGCTGATGACACAAAACTAGGTGGGAGTGGGAGTTTTGAGGAGGATGCAAAGCGGCTTCAAGGGGATTTAGACAGGCTGAGTGAATGGGCAAGAACATGGCAGATAGAATATAATGTAGAAAAATGTGAAGTTATCCACTTTGGTAGGAAAAACAAAAATGCGGAGTATTTCTTAAATTGTGAGAGATTAGGAAATGTTGATGTCCAAAGGGACCTGGGTGTCCTTGTTCATGAGTCACTGAAAGGTAGCATGCAGGTGTGGCAAGCAATTGGGAGGGCAAATGATATGTTGACATCTATTACAAGAGGATTTGAGTACAAGAGTAAAGATGTCTTGCTGCAATTGTATAGAGCCTTGGTGAGAATGCACCTGGAGTATTGTGTACAGTTATGGTCTCCTTACCTAAGGAAGGATATACTTGCCGTAGCGGGAATGGAACGTAGATGCAGCAGACTAATTCCTGGGATGGTGGAATTGCCCTAAAAGGAGAGATTGAGGAGACTGGGCCTGTATTCTCTAGAGTTTAGAAGAATGAGAGGTGATCTCATTGAAGCATTCAAAATTCTTACAGGGCTCAACAGGGTGGATGCAGGAAGGATGTTTTCCCTGGCTGGGGGATCTAGAACCTGGGACACAGTCTCAGAATAAGAGGTAGGCGATTTAGGACTGAGATGAGGAGGAATTCCTTTACTCAAAGGATGGTGAATCTTTGGAATTCTCTACCCCAGAGAGCGGTGGAGACTCAGTCACTGAGTATGTTTAAGACAGAGATCAATAGGTTTCTAGATATTAAAGGCATCAAGGGATATGGGGATAGTGCAGGAAAATGGCTTTGAGGTAGAAGATCGGCCAGGATCTAGTTGAATGATGGAGCAGGTTCGAGGGGCTGAATGGCCTACTTCTCTTATTTCCTATGTTCCTGTTTGTATTTCATCATTCTGAAATGGATTAAATTCACAGCTCAAAGATGAAAAGATACAGTACTATCACACACAACCAATTGCCTAATTAACCATTTAATCCTGTGGCTGCATATATATTAGAAAAAGCAACAACTAGAAAGGGTAGTCATAGCCAAGGAATTCAAAATTAATTTGTAAACCATTCAAGTTTGTTTGCAATTCATATCAACTGAACCTTTGGATGTTTACACCCTTGAGTCACATTTCAAGCTAGATCCACTTATTTATTTTTTTATTTATTTAGAGATACAGCACTGAAACAAGCCCTTCGGCCCACCGAGTCTGTGCCGACCAAGAACCACCCATTTATACTAACCCTACAGTAATCCCATATTCCCTACCACCTACCTACACTAGAGGCAATTTACAATGGCCAATTTACCTATCACCTGCAAGTCTTTGGCTGTGGGAGGAAACCGGAGCACCCGGCGAAACCCCACACGGTCACAGGGAGAACTTGCAAACTCCGCACAGGCAGTACCCAGAATTGAACCCGGGTCCCTGGAGCTGTGAGGCTGCAGTGCTAACCACTGCACCACTGTGCCGCCCCAGCTAGATGTCAAGATGCCATGGAGCCTGGATGGCAGGTAAGTTTTGGTTGTCTCACCAGGGCTAATCAGTCAAGAAACTCATCAGTATCCAGGACAAAGGAGCCTGCATGATTGGCACTTGTCAGGCAAGCCCCCCATTTGCCAAGAATGAGGAAAATTAATTTCGTCACATGAACATTGATTTTAAACAGTTATTGGTACAGAAAGAACTTGCTTTCAAAAAACAATTGGAGACTTTGGCTGCAGAGAGACATTAGCATATCCACAGACAGTACTTCAAAGAACAAAGGGGCTATTCCTTGCTTCAATTTAGTCCACAATGGACTTTTGATTACCAGACGTTGAAGGTGGAAAGGTTAGCATTCCAGGTTAACTGCTAAGATGGCCGAATACACAGACATGGTCGAACCGGTTTGGTCACATGGCTGGCTGACTGTTGGAGTTTTTTGAATTTGAACTTCCAACAAGGAATTTGAAACGCAGTAGGCTGTTTTTTCCTGGACTGAGGACACCTCTCTCCTGTCTGCTCTCATCTCGCTCTAACCAGCATCGGAAACCATTGAAGACGTATGAACCCCAAGAGAGAAAAGTCTCCTACAGTGAACAAGATTTAAGAAAAATACTGGGCCCCAATGAAAAGTAAGAGCTGTCTACAATCACGGACTGTACAGCAAGCTGGAAACACAGAAACAGTAGCAAGAAACCCCCTTTAAAGACTGCCTCAAACCTCTCTAGTATATTTTTATTCTGTCCGTATTTGCATGTGTGTATCGCGTGTGCATGCTAGCGTGGGTGTGTCGTATCTCCGTAGACGTTAACCGTATTAGAGTTTAAGTTTAAGGTTTAATAAATTTCATTTTTCTTCTTTAAACCTAAATAAAACCTGCTGTGCTCAATTCTTTGCCTTATAATTGGAAAGATGTGAACAAGGATTCACCAAAGGGGGAGCTCAAAACACAGTGTATATAAAATCAAACCCAGTTACAATAAGACCAGGTGAAGACAGTAAAAGGCCCCAAGACACCTTTCTCACCTGGTTGTAACACACCCCATCTACCACCGAAACAATCACTCCCTCTACCACCAGCGCACCATGACTAGAGTGTGTACCATCTCCAAGATGCATTGCAGCAACTCGCCAAGACTTTTTCGACAGCATTTCTGATCCCACAATCTCTGCCACCCAGCAGAACAGAGGCTGCAGACACAAGGGGACACCACCACCTGCAAGTTCCCCTCCAAGTCACACTCCATCCTGACTTGGAAATATATCACTGTTCCTTCACTGACACTGTGTCAAAATCCTGGAGCAGCCTCCCTACACCACACAGCAGTGGTTCAAGAAGACAGCTCACCATCACCTTCTCAAGGACAATTAGAGATGAGCAATAAATGCTGGCCTTGCCAGCAACACTCATATGCCATGAACAAATTTTTTTTTAAATAACCAGGAGCATTTATAAACTGCAAGGGTTTCCACTCCATCAGTGTGCAACAACATGTAACCACGACAAAAGGTTTCTGCAGGTGTGCACCAGATTCCTGGGGACTACCATGATGCTTTCATCCTGTGGAAGTCCCAGCTCCCTGACCTCTTTGGATCTCCAAGCAGATTTAAGGGGTGACTGGTAGGGACAAAGATATTTCAAAATTAGCTCATGGCACCCTTGAGAAACTCAACCACTGATGCCCAAGAGTAGTACAACAACAACCATATGACAACCAGCTGTGTCATTGAGCAAGCGATTACATGCTGAAGATATTTATCAAGTGCCTGGTGTCATGAAGGTGCTTCCATTATTAATATTTTTTGAGGACTTGTATTTAAAAGACTGCGGAAAATACCTGAGAAGATGCCTGGAATTTTTTTTTTAAGGGTCACTGGAAGGACACTTGGGACTTTGTTTAAAAACAAACACTTACTGGATGTCACATGTCTTAAGTAAACAGCCGGAGCCTTAGGACTATGGAACTGTTTGGACTTAGAGAAGTCACATGTCTGGGTTTATGGCTGTTAGGAGATTTGGTTTCATTTTTGGATATTGTTTGGAGTTCAGTTGGTGGATAGCCTGCTAAGAGAGAAGCCACTCAACTCGTCCTTTGCCACCTGTTTTGAAAAATCTTCTGAGAATCCAGTGTGATAGCTGAAATGCTGAAACGACTGATGCAGTAATTCTCCCGAAAAGCCTGCAAGACTACTCCTCGATGTCTCCTGAACAGAACTGCTCCAGAATGATCCCAGTGACAGCCATCTACATGGACCTGGACGTCAGACCACAAGGGCCATCTGGAACATTCCAGATCTTATCCTTTTCCTTCAAGAATTGAGAATAATGTGGCCAAAGTACTTTTTTTTAACAGTTGATCTCCGCAGAGCCTGTTATTTCATTTTTCTTTAACTGGTGTGTGTATGTGTGTGTGTTAGGATATTTTAGAAGGGTACATATTTATACTTTCATATTTCAAACTGTGTGTTAATAAGCTTTGCATCTTTTTTGAGTAAGTCTTGTTTTATAATAAATCAACAATTTTGTTGTTTATTAAAGAAACCTGGTTGGCGGATTTTTATTCTGAAACTAATATAAAGTATATAATTGTCTGTATCGGTAACTGGGTAAAACATTTAAATATATGATGTGACCAGTGGAGTAGTGGAACTCGAGAAAAACAGTGCATTCCTCCAACCTCGGTCGTAACACTGGACTGATCTGGTACTCATCAGCCAGAGTTTTAGAATGATCTTGCTATGCTGCAATCAGCACAACTTTGCGCAGCAGCAAGGATTGGAGTTCCAAGAGGAACAAGGTACTGAGCACACAACGTCCATTGAAATGCAAGTATTTGTGTTGGTGCATGGTAACCATGAATCTTGCGATGGTGTACCCTCAGAAGCAATCAACTCTGAGGATTTTTCATCTGCATTGTCTACCAACTGCTGCTGCACAGCTGAAGGTCATGGCAGAAAGAAAATATATGAATTAGCACTCACCAGGTAAGAATGTTGCAATTTATCATTTTAGATTATTACATTTCACTCGCTGCTGAAATCAAGTCAATATGACTTAGTATTGTATGACATGTAGGCTTATGATATTTAATTCTGTCAACAGGTAGCTGGGAGGTTTCTATTTCCAATAGCCAGGGACATTGAGACGCCACTGATGATCAGATTTTCCTCCTCTGCAGTTGTCAGCTGTGAGATACATGGAGCACCACCTCTGGTTCTCTCTCTCTCCTTTGTGTTTTGCACTCACTTCTCCCACAATGAAGGATAGAACAGACTTATGATTGACTGTAATGGCATGTGTTCGCCCGATAGATGCAATGCATTTGATGAGGGTGACTATTGGAGGAAGCATCAAATTGCATAAGGATCAGGATGAGCGCAGTGGTAACTGGATATATGGGGATATGAGTAAGTGCATAGAAAGAGGATGGTAAGTTTGTTAGGTAAGTGGTTGTAAGAAGTCTTGTGATGGAGTAGGCTTATCATTGCAAAGTGAGGGGTGGTGATCCACACAACAGGATGCAGGTGAATGTGCAACTGTACTCACCTTTCCTGACCTGATTAGGTCATTAAAGCACTTCTTGCACTGAAGCCAAGAGCATGACACAGTGCTCCTGCTGCTGACCTACTGGGGCACCTCGAGCCATGCATTCTTTGTGACAGCAACAGATTTCTTCCTCCCCTTGCTGGGGAAGAGTATCGCTCTGCAACTTCTCACTGTCACTAGCAGTACATGAAGGGAGGTATCATAAAAGTAGGGCACAGCCTTTGATTGTCCTGAGTCCAAATTCTGAAATTGCTGTCTTTTCCAATCTCCCAACTCCTCCAAATTACATTTTTGAATTGGCCATTTAATTACTCAGTTCAGATCACAGCCACTGCTGTGCATTCGAAGCCAAACCTGGAAGAAAAAGTATAATGTGCCTGCGTTAAAATGTCACAGATGTGCTGAAATTATTTCTGTGTTTCCAATGTGATATGGAACCTCCTCATTCCCAAGATAACTCAAAGTTAATATTCAGGCCTATAATTTGAATCTGCTACATTACTCTCAACATACATCAGTCTCAGTCTGGTATGTGTACATTACAGCAACAATCTATTTAAACAGACATGTTCAGACTGGAGCAACTAAAGTCTAGACTAGCTAATAAACAAATTTCACATGTAAACATTCTTTACAGTATTGTATTGGTATGAAAACTCATTCGTTTATGGAGATTTGCACTGAAATATTTTCAAACTACCTATGGAGCATAGTGTTACGACCAAGGTGGGAGTAATGCACTGTTAATTCAGTCTCACTACACAGGTCATAGCATATTGGTAATATTTCCCACCTACCGGAAAAATAGCCAAATTAAACACTCGGTTTGTCCTCCAGAATAAAGTACACCAAACCAGGTTTCTTTAAACAACAAAATGAGCTATTTATTAATAAACTAATGAGATAACTCTATATGTGAAAGGATCCTTTTCAAATTTCTTATTCTTCCTAACCCTCATGCGCACACACACATACATAAAAATAAACGGTTAACCGGTTTTAAAAGTATCTTTTGAATTACAACTGTTTCTTAGGAATATTAAAATAACTGGGTTGTAATGTTCTGGTAGGATATTTCCAGGATGGTGAGGTGTCCCAGAGTCAAATAGCCGGATGCCACTCGAAGCCTTTCTCCACGGAGAGCAGCAACTCCTCTTTTCCTGGGTCTTTTCCTCTCCAGGTGTCTTTTCTCTCTCCAGGCAGACCACAGCCACCACCTCAAATGTAGAATTTCATTTTACAAGAAAACCTTTTTTCAGAGAGTAGGTCTTTTCTCTGGTCTGCAAACACAGGTCCCCAGTCAGCTCACTGCTAGCGGCTTCCAGCTTTTTCCCACTGCAAAACTGAAACTTTAACAATAAGTCATGTGACAGGCATAAATCTTTCTGTCATTTTCCTGCTGAGCTGCCTGCCGAGTGCCTATGCACTCGGTTCAAACGCTGTTGGGAATGGTAGCGGTGGGGGGGTGCAATGAAGATAGGTATGATGGAGGCCCTCCACCGACCCCGACAGACCCCGTACTGATCTCAGCGGTGAGGCCTCGTGGCAGCCGCCCTGCTGCTCGGTGACAGGACCCCCATTTCAATATGTAAATTAATTTACATACCTGATTTAATGAAGGTCCTGTCGCTTCCTTAATCACTGCACCGATCTATATTCAGGCAGCCGACAATGCCATGCCTTCGAATCCCTGTTCAGGGAAACGTGGCGCGACACCTGTGGGGAGGAGGTTTTTTTCTCTTTGCGGGAGGAGGGGAGCAGGGTGACAATGCTGCGAATTGGCCGGGGGAGGGGAGGGGATGATGGGAAGGGGTAAAGGACAAAGGTGCCGAACTTTGTGGGGGTGGGGGAAGGTCAAATTCTTAATATAGGAATTTTGGGATGGGGTGGTGGGGGGGAAATGGCAGGAATGTTTTGAAGTGCCATGGGAGGGGGGTGGAAATATGCATGAAAAAGTCATTTAATTTTTTGCGAAACTGTAACTTACCTGGCCCTTTAAATTTTAAATGTCCATTGAGGGCTATAAGCCCTTTAAAAACGGCACTGCATTTGCGCATGGGCGCCAGATGCGTTGCTGGCGACGGCACACACCCTCCATGTCATTGCGGGGGGCTGGCGCCGCGGCCATGCAAATGAGTCGCCGCATTTAAAATCGCGGCGGCTCCATGACATGGTGCCCGTGCGTGCGGGCTGAAAGTTTCAGCATTCAATGTCCACAGAGAAAAATCCTTTTTCTCAGTTTTTAAAAGCACACAGTATTCTTAGCTTTCAATAAAAGAAACAAAGCTCTTGTGACAATAGCAATAGGAGTCTGCTGCTCCAACCATTGTAGTCGATCATGGCTGATATATGCCTCAATTCATTTTGCCTGCCTTTGATCCATATCTCTTGATACCTTTACGTAATCTGTCAATCTCAGTCTCGAAAAATTCAATTGACTCCTCATCCACAGCCTTTCTTGAAGCGAGTTCCAGATTTCCACAACACTGTGGCAGGAATAATGCACTGTTAATTCAGTCCCACTATTCCATGGATCACCGCATATCAGTAAAGTTTCCCACCTACCAGAAAAATAAGCCAAATTAATCACTTTATTTATCCTCAGAATAAAGCACACAAAACCAGGTTCCTTTAAACAACAACAAAATTAACTATTTATTAATAAACCAAGTTTTAAACAGTGATGAGATGAATTTACATGTACGGAAAGATTTTATAACTCCTTAATCTTCCTAACCCTCTTGCACACACATACATTCAATTACCAACGGTTAGCCGGGGAAAATGGTTATTGATTTTATGACAGTTACTTAGGGACAATAAAATAACTGGGTTGTATCTTCTGGTAGTATTTTCCTGGCTCAGTGAGGTGTCCCAGAGTCGAAAAGTCAGATGCCACTCAGTGTCTCTCCAGGTGAAATTAATGAGCAGTCTGTGATGAGTAGGCATTTAACGTAGTTTGTCTGCAGCAGGCGTCATACAGATCTTTCAGCAACAGGTTGTAGCAACAGATCTATTTAAATTTTAAAGTAGAAATCTAACGGTGGAAACTTCCTTGAGAGTTCAGGAACTTGCAAAAAACACAAAAATCAACAGGACTTACTCTCAGCAAAGGAGCTTTCTCCACAGAGCACAGCAATTAATACTCTTCAGACAGAAATTCTTGAATGGAGGCAACAACAGCTTTGCCACACCCGAAACACAAGCTTTCTTTCTCCAAAGCAGTGTTACTCCACAGAGTGTAGCAATTCCTCTGTTCTCTGGGTCTCTTCCTCTTTGATACAGGAATTATTTTTCAAGAGAGAGAATTATCTGGGCTGTACTCCTGGCCAGTTTCCAGCAGTAACTCTTTCAGCTGCTCACTACCAAAATGGAATGGAAAGCTTTTTTCAACAGGAGTCATAAGACTGTCGTAAAACCATCAGGTTGTTTGGATACAAATTGCCCTGCAGCCGGGACTCTTCAAATACTAAACTTCTGCAGCTTTTGTCCACATAGATTTTTTCAGTGTTAAAGGCACACTGACCTCATAGTTTTTTTAAAAAAAGAAAGCGCTTATGACAATTGTGTATGAAAAATTTCTTCCTAATTTCACTAATGAAAGGCCTAGCTCTAATTTTAAGTTTCTGTCCCCCTATTCTGGATTAAACACTTCAATTGAATCACCCATCAACCTTCCAAACCCAAGGCAATGCAAGCCAAATTTATGCAGCCTCTCCTCATAATTTAACCCTTTTAAACTTTAGTATTTCTTAATACCTTGTTATCTAGTATTCTGTATTTTCATCCAAAAGTACATGTGAAAAAATATTATCAAGAAAATATAGGAAAAATACAAAGGAAAGAATTGAATTAAAAAATCTGATCACTATTGAAAAAATAATGCTTTTGATGCAGCCCCAAAGAATAACAAGGCACTCCTTTTTTAGATATCAGCTTTGGCTCAGTAGGAACACTTTTGCTTCTCTGAATGGTGGTGGACAATTAAACAACGAACTGGAGGAGGTGGCTCCACAAATATCCCCATCCTCAATGATGGGGGAGCCCAGCACATCAGTGCAGAAGATAAGGCTGAAGCATTTGCAACAATCTTCAGCCACAAGTGCCGAATTGATGATCCATCTCGGCCTCCTCCTGAAATCCCCAGCATCACAGATGCCAGACTTCAGCCAATTCGATTCACTCCGCGTGATATCAAGAATCGACTGAAGGCACTGTATACTGCAAAGGCTATGGGTCCTGACAATATTCCGGCAATAGTACTGAAGATCTGTGCTCCAGAACTTGCCGCGCCCCTAGCCAAGCTGTTCCAGTATAGCTATAACACTGGCTTTTACCCTGCAATGTGGAAAATTGCCTAGGTATGTCCTATCCACAAAAAGCATGACAAGTCCAACCCGGCCAATTACTGCCCCATCAGTCTACATTCAATCATCAGTAAAGTGGCGGAAGGTGTCATCAACAGTGCTATCAAGTGGCACTTGCTTAGCAATAACCTGCTTAGTGACGCTCAGTTTGGGTTCCGCCAGGGCCACTCAGCTCCTGACATTACGGCCTTGGTTCAAAAATGGACAAAAGAGCTGAACACAAGAGGTGAGGTGAGAGCGACAACCCTTGATATCAAGGCAGCATTTGAGCGAGTATGGCATCAAGGAGCCCTAGCAAAACTAGATTCAATGGGAATCAGGGGGAAAACTCTCCGCTGTTTGGAGTCATATCTAGCACAAAGGAAGATGATTGTGGTTGTTGGAGGTCAATCATCTCAGCTCCAGGACATCACTACAGGAGTTCCTCAGGGTAGTGTCCCAGGCCCAACCATCTTCAGCTGCTTCATCAATGACCTTCCTTCAATCAAAAGATCAGAAGTGAGGATGATCGCTGATGATTGCACAATGTTCAGCACCATTCGTGATTCCTCAGATACTGAAGCAGTCCGTGTAGAAATGCAGAAAGACATGGACAATATCCAGGCTTGGGCTGATAAGTGGCAAGTAACATTTGCGCCACACAAGTACCAGGCAATGACCATCTCCAACAAGAGAGAATCTAAACATCTCCTCTTGACATTCAATGGCATTACCATCACTGAATCCCCCATTATCAACATTCTGGGGGTTACTATTGACCAGAAACTGAACCGGAGTAGCCATATAAATACCGTGGCTACAAGAGCAAGTCACAGGCTAGGAATCCTGCAGCGAGTAACTCACCTCCTGACTCCCCAAAGCCTGTCCACCATCTACAAGGCACAAATCAGGAGTGTGATGGAATACTCTGCACTTGCCTGGATGGGTGCAGCTCCAACAACACTCAAGAAGTTCGACACCATCCAGGACAAAGCAGCCAGCTTGATTGGCACTCCATCCACAAACATTCGGTCCATACACCACAGACACACTACAAGATGCAGTGCAGCAACACACCAAGGCTCCTTAGACAGCATCTTCCAAACCCGCAACCTCTACCACCTAGAAGGACAAGGGCATCAAATGCATGGGAACACCACCACCTGCAAGTTCCCCGCCAAGCCACACACCATCCTGACTTGGAACTATATCGCCATTCCTTTACTGTTGCTGGGTCAAAATCCTGGAACTCCCTTCCTAACAGCACTGTGGGTGTACCTACCCCACATGGACTGCAGCGGTTCAAGAAGGCAGCTCACCACCACCTTCTCAAGGGCAATTAGGGATGGGCAATAAATGCTGGCCTGGCCAGCGACACCCACATCCCATGAATAAATAATAAAAAAGGTCATGGGTTCAAGACCCACTCTAGAGACTTGACCACATAATCTAGGAAGCACATGAGATGTTAAACTGGGAACCTGCCTGCCCTCTCAGGTGATGCAAAAGATCCCAGGGCAATATTCAAAGAAGAGCAATAGGAGTTCTCCTTGTGTTCTGGCCAACATTTATCCCTCAAACAACAACTAAATGTAATTTATCTCATTGCTGTCTGTGGGACCTTACTGTGTGCCCATTGGCTACTACATTGCAACAGTGATGCTTCCAAAGTACTTCATTGGCTTTAAAGTGTTTTGGGATGCCCTGTGGTCATGAAAGGCACTATATAAATGCAAGTTCTTTCTTTCTTCTTACTGGAATTTGTTCCACAGAACTCTTGATTATCTTTGGTGGGGAATTAATGTACATAATAGAAGATTTTTGAAACAAAAACACAACTAAGAAATGAGTTGAGAAATGTTACTAATAACTTTAATTTTTTCTACCTTATATTGATTTGTTTTCTTTTAATTCATTTTCAGTTTTGAAAATCTACAGTTGAATCTCAGACTGTTTTGTAAATGCTTACACTTCTTATTTCTTATTGGTGATTTTAACTTTCATTATTATCTTGTGATGAATATTTTGTTTTTTTTGTGTGTATCAAAATAAGGGAAGTCAGGGCTAGAGTGTGGAACAATGTTTACTGTTGGTGTCAACTGTCAGCATAAAATAAAATCCCAGTTCAGGTATAGCAAGGACAACTGTAGAGTAAAGCATTGTATATTCCTCACCCTTACCTCAAAAAACTATTCTCCACTACATTGTTATAAATGTTCTAATTTCTCACACAAACCATCTTTTTGGCCAACCTAAGCAAATTTTGTGCCAAATTATAAACAACCTTGTAGTGTAGATTCACACGATGTGGGAGTAGATTATGACTGTCCCAAACTAATTTCAGGTAATGGCTGAATTGATGCTAAGGTTCCTAAGTCAAAAGAATAGTGTGCTAACACAATGCAGCAGCCAAAACTTTAAATGGGGTTGTCTTTAAGTTTTCTGTGATACAAAGAGATTGCTATAATTTGTCACCCAAAACCAAGACTAAATATAGCATAGAAACAGGAGTATTCAGCCCATCAAGCTTGTTCAGCCATTAAATTGGTATCTTAACTCCATCTGCCCATCTAGGTTCTGTGACTCTTTATACCCTTGCCTATCAAAAGGCTATCCATTTCAGTTTTGAAATTTTCAGTTGACCTAACCTTAACAGCTTTTAGGGGGAGAGGTCCAGATTTCCACTATCCTCTGTGCGAAGAAGTGCTTCCTGACATTCACCCTTGAACAACCTGACTCTAATTTTAAGGTTATGGTCCCTAGTTCTGGACTACCAGACCAGAGGACATAGTTTATCTCTATTTACCATATCAAATCCTTTAATCAACTCAAAACACTTCAATTAGATCACCCCTTAATCTGTCCAGTTAAACCCTGACTGGAACAAGTTTATTGGTTTTCATAGTAAATTTGATATATATATCATTGGTTCTGTGCTAAATACAGTCAAAATTTGAAAAATAATTTAGATCTGTCTGTGAATTGGCCATTTGTCTAGTAAGTCAATTGGCAGATCTAGGATTTAAAACATAGAGAAAGAAAATTGGTATTAGGGTTACAGTGTACTGAAGGAACCTTGCAACTTCTGAGTCGGTTGAAATTCTTGAGTCGAACCTTCCTGTTTAGAAAAGTCTGGCAAAGAGGCTATTTAGGTGTTTGAGGGCATTGCTGGTTGTTATGTATCAGGGACAAGTGAGAATTTAACACGGAATAAGAACCACTTAGTTTTTAGAAGTGTGTTCTCTCTATCACAATTTCAAATGAGAATATTTCCTGAATTCTATTAGCTGAACTGCCTTTTGCAACACAATAAAGAGGCATTCTAGTACCAGATATAATGGGCTAGATTTTACCAAGCTCTTGACTTCGTGGTGCGAGGGGTCAAAGGATGGGGCTGGTAGCAGTCCGCCACGGAGGCCGATCCTCCCGGTGGCGGTGAGACTCCATGGTGGCTCCCCCACTGCTGGGCGGCGGGACCTGGACCTGGAGATGCATATATTTAAATGAGCTTAACTTCAATCTTCTGGGCCCACCACGATCTTCGGTGTGGCAGCCAGCACTTCCGCGCCTTCAATTCCCTGTCTGGGGAAAGCTGGCGTGACACTGGTGGGGAAGGGGGAGGAGGCAAGATTTTCAGTGCTGGGGGGGAATGGGGTCAAATAAACGTAATGGGTGTAGGGGATGGTAAGGGGTTAACTTCAAACTTTGTGCAGTCTGAGGGTGATGGTCATCTTTAAAATGGAAGTGTTTTTGGGGGAAGGGCTAATAGTTAATGGATGCTGATGCCATTTCCGGGATGGAAAGCCTGCCCCCTCCACAAGATTGGGGGGTGCGGGCCACCCAACTATTTAAATAAGCCACCACACGTGAGATCACAGTGGCTCTTTGGCGTTTGAGCTCGCCGCCTTTTAAAATCCAGCCCAATATAACCAGGCTTAATATTTAGCTAATTTAACGACTATTTTCTACTTTTCAGTGACAACCTGTTATATTTACTAGAAAACTTTCCACTACTGTTTTTACTTTTTTAAAGCCAAACCTTCTTGCCTGTTCCAGGCTTATTTAGATTTCCATGTTGCAACTTGCCAAACTCCTTTTCATCAAGATACCTTTTTGTGCTTTCTGCTGATTCAGATTCAAATGAAATTGCTGCCTGACTTGGGAGGTCGCCTGGTCTCTGCTGCAATAATCTCGCTGATGACTTCAATATTAGGTTGTCATAAAATGAATCTTTTAGTGCTTGTATAAGAGAGTTTTGCTGTGAATACCGATGCACTGCTTCCCTCTGTTTCTTCTTGCAGCAGGGTGAGCAAGGAGGGCATAACATATGAGCAATGTAGACCCAACCCAAATAATGGAGCTCAACAATGTTCAGCAAGAAACATGCGAGACTGACACAAAACATAAAGTTCAAAAAGATGGTTTTTTCTGTTGCTCTGGATATGAAGCAGTCTGTTTTGGTTGGACATGGATAGGTCCAACACACAAACAAACAAGGAACATTAAATCCATACAGATAGTACTGTCCCAGCAAAAATGTTATTTCCATAACTGCTCTCAACATTACATGTATAACATATACAGTTAAAACCTTATTTGATAGATAGATTGGGTCACTGCTTTTATTACTTTTAATATGCTGTACTTGATAATCTCCATCTCTTCGAGAAAATTCAATTTCCTGAGAGTCGCTGACATCAGATCTTTGATTCAAGGTTTCATTTTCTGGAAGGTGTCCATTAGTTACAGGATTATTTGATAATTCCAGCTCATGCACTTTTTCCATTTCATATTTTTCATCTTTTGCTATTTTGTGCAGGACATACACGATGTAGAAAATGGATGGTGTTGAAACCAGAACAATTTGAAAAACCCAGAACCTCAGGTGAGAGATAGGTGCAAAGGTGTCGTAGCAAACATTGTTACAGCCTGGCTGGCGGGTGTTACAGGTGAATTTAGACTGCTCATCACCATATACTGCATCACCCACTAATGTGACCAGCAGTATACGAAAAATCAGCAACATTGTCAACCAGATCTTCCCAACCACTGTGGAATGATTCTGAACTTCATTTAGGAGACGGCCAAGTAATGACCAATCACTCATTTTTTTTATCTGTGGAAAAGAAGCAAGATTATATTGATATTAGCCAAATGTGGTATAATATTAATTTTCACAGAATCACAGAATAATACAGTGCAGAAGAGGCCCTTCAGCCCATCAAGTCTGCACCGATGCATTAAAGACACCTGACCTGTCTACCTAATCCCATTTGCCAGCACTTGGCCCATAGCCTTGAATGTTATGACGTGCCAAGTGCTCATCCAGGTGCTTTTTAAAGGATGTGAGGCAACCCGCCTCTACCACCCTCCCAGGCAGTGCATTCCAGACCATTTTACTTAATATTATCTAAGTAACTGGAGATAATTGTATCTTTGAAAAGGTTCTTCTTTAAGTTAGTAACTACTTTAAGTCAAGAATAATATGTCATGGATATTTGAGTTTCAAGTAATACAAATAATCAAAAATTTGGAGTGGTAAAAAAAGTTCCCATAGTTAATGGTTTGGTGCCATGTTATGGAAATGACTGCAGAACACACAAGGAATTGAGTTTGCAATTTGCATGAATAATGCTGTCAGATGCCTGTGGAGAATTCCATTCACACAAGTAACATGATGAATAATGTCAGCACTTTCATTATAACACAAGCATTTTGCTTCACCATTACCTTTATTAAAACAAGGCTTATGTGTATGTATTTGCTTGCTGAGGCACAAAACATTACCCAGCACAAATCCTTAATGCAGTTCTACTTGTACTGCTGCTGTGGGATGATGTTAAGATAATCTGTGATGCCCAGCAGATGTATTATCAATACAGTCATACCAAACCAGTTTGCATCATATAATGCCAGATTCAAAAATCAACAGATAAAGTTAGTACAATTATTTTGCATGATTTGTGCAAAATTATAATATATTTTAAGTTTCCTGGTTGGAGTATTCTAAATTCTATTTCTTCAATAAGCTACATCCCTATAAATTTATGCTTTCTCATGAATATTATCTCCCTAGATTTATTTTTAAATTTAAAAAAATTTATATTCTAAATAAATATGTGACTACAACTGCCACATGCAAAATATTAATGATTAACACGAACTGACTTTATTCCAATTTATAATGTGTTTCTGTGATGAGGTACCAAGGAAAATAAGCCTTGAAAAACCAATAACATTGAAGCCTAACAGTTGTACTTAGAAGATTTGTTCTCCAAATATTCCTCTTACATGAAAATGTAGAGAATACATAAGTATTGTAATTGGAATTGAAAACAGGAAATTCTGGAAATACACAGTAAGTCTAGCAACATCAAAAAAGAGAGAAGACAGATTGACATTTTAGGTATAGACCATTTGCCAAAACATTAACCTTTCTTTTGTGTTTCCAGATTTTGAACTACTGTCTGTCAATTTTTAGTATTTTCTGTTTTCATTTCAGGTTTCCGTTCTTGGTTTTTTTTGGTATATTTATTTGGATTCCACACATAGCAAGTCCCTAGTCCCAGTCAAACTGTCTAGAAGATAGTGCAGAATGGAGGCGAGATGCAGTCAGCTATCCAGGTTGCCTACCCGCAATCAGTTGAGAAAGGCAGGTTGAGTGAATGAATAATTAAAAGGTGTAATCAATATTTAAATAAACTAATAGTAGAACTTCATGAAAAGTATTAGAACAGACCTAATGCCACTGACATCACCATACCAAAAATGAAGAAAAGAAAAAGAAAAACTTGCATTTATACAGCACCTTTCACGACCTCAGAATGCCCCAAAGTGCTTAACAACCAATGAAGTACTTTTGAAGTGTAGTCACTGTTGTAACGTAGGGAAACATGGCAGCCAACCGCATTATAAACATGAAACAGAAGTTATAGAATTAAAGAAAATATTTTGCAAATAATTAAGAATACATTTTGGTATATTCAGAATTCAGCAACCTAACAAACTTTAATTTTAAAAAAATCTGTTGAACAGCTAAAATGCATTACAAAAGATAAATGTTTTACTACAATTTATGACATTAATTTACTACAATTAATTGGAAATTACATTTACTAACACTTGGATATTCAGTATCAATAGCTTTCAAGTCACAAAATATCAGCACACGAAGCATGCTAAAAGGAGACTAGTGGAATGTTTACCTTAACCTGTCAACAATACTGCAGGTTTTACTTGAATCGCCTGAACACAGCCAGTTCCAAACTTATTTGTCAATTAATAAATGTTGAGCAGTAGGATATAACAAGTATGAAAGACTGTGTTTTAAACTGCAAATACAAGCTACTTCCAAGTTTTTCATTTTTCTAACTTACAGGTTAACAAAATTTACTCACCTGGATGAGAATTACTTTTTGCTCTAACTTCTCCAATAATATGGAAGGAGGTTGAAAAAGAGCAAAATGGATTGGCAGTAGATTAGAGCCAGAAACACAGTTGTCCTGATGGTACCGTTTGCATTTTTGATGATTGGACTGGGCTGACATTACATAGGTCAAACTAAAACAGTCTCTAAAACTGTTACTGTATTGTAAATGACAAAAACGTGTTTACAGATAATCCAGGATGAATTGTACAACTTCTCTGTAAACTATTCACTGCTGGAAACAAAGAATGTTCTGGAAATGATTAAAAGCAGCAAACATGTTCTCTAGAGTGCTGCAAAATATGATACTATTTGTGTCCATGATTGATATGAAGGCTTTTTTGCCATTTAATTAATTTTACTGCTACAGTAATGTATTGAATCATTAAAACATTTGTACAAACAGCATGTACAAACTAATATATGCATTTCCAGCACATTGTATTTCATCTCAAATCAAGAAAATAGACAGCGGTTTAACAATAAAGAACCAGAGTAGTTTGCTCTTCACTGCAAAAGAATTTCTGTCTATTTTCAGAGATAAATGTATGGTAACTATGCAAAATCCAGTTGTCTAATGTATTATTCTGCCCAAAAATATCCAGCATATTATCTGTTGAATATTATCCTATTTATTGTGTAATCTTACTGAAAGTCAAGGTTTGGTTGCTAAATTTGCTGATGACACCAAGATAGGTAGGAAAATAAGTTGTGAAGAGGACATAAGAAGGCTAAAAAGGGATATAGATAGGTTAAGTGAGTGGGCAAAGATCTGGCAAATGGAGTATAATGTGGGAAAATGTGAAATTGTCCATTTTGGCAGGAGGAATAAAAAAGAAGCATATTATCTAAATGGTGAGAGATTGCAGAGCTCTGAGATGCAGAGGGACCTGGGTATCCTAGTCCATGAATCGGAAAAGATTAGTACGCAGGTACAGCAAGTAATTAGGAAAACTAATAAAATGTTATTGTTTATTGTGATGGGAGTTGAATACAAAAGTAGGGAGGTTATGCTTCAGTTATACAGGGCATTGGTGAGATCATATCTGGAGTACTGTGTACAATACTGGTCTCCCTATTTAAGGAAGGATGTAAATGCGTTGGAAGCAGTTCAGAGAAGGTTTACTAGACCAGTAGCTGGAATGGGCGGGTTGTCTTATGAAGAAAGGTTGGACAGGCTAGGCTTGTATCCGCTGGAGTTTAGAAGAGTAAGAGGCGACTTGATTGAAACATGTAAGATCCTGAGTCGTCTTGACAGGGTGGATGTGGAGGGAACGTTTCTCCTTGTGGGAGAATCTAGAACTAGGGGTCACTATTTAAAAATAAGGGTTGCCCATTTAAGACAGAGATGAGGAGAAATTGTTTCTCTCAGAGAGCCGTGAGTCTTTGGAACTCTCTTCCTCAGAAGGCAGTGGAAGCAGCGTCTTTAAATATTTTTAAGGCAGAGGTAAATAGATTCTTGATAAGCAAGGGGGTGATAGGTTATTGGGGGTAGGCGGGAATGTGGAGTCGCGGTTACAATCAGATCAGCTGTGATCTTATTGAATGGCGGAGCGGGCTCAAGGGGCTGAGTGGCCTACTCCTGCTCCTAATTTGTAGTTTGTATTTTTGCATAGATTTATCTTGTTTACAGAAAATACAAATATAATTGTTATGAATAAAATACAAAGTAGTTAGAGAAATAATGTCATAAATATAATTTTTTAGTTTTGTACTGGAATCTCAACTACTTTGTTTTAACAATATCAGAGTTTGCTGTAGAAACATGTGTATACCTGCCATATGGCAGTCTGAGGACTGGATTTCATTCTCCTCCGGGTGTCGGTTCCATAGCGGGGTGGGGATGGGGCCTGAAGATGCCTCCTGGAGAGGGCCGCCACGCACTCAGACGCCAGGAGGGCCCAGCCTGATCTTCGCGGTGTCAGTGATGCCTAGTGACGCCCCCCACCCCGCTGCCGCCCAGCGACAGGAACCCCATTTGAATATTTAAATAAATTAAAATGAATGAATTAAAGATACTTACATTGCTGCTTGATGTTCCACTGCGATCTTCGGCCCGGTGGCCGGCACTCCCACATCTTCGGAAACAAGGCGCCACACTGGTGGGGAGCGGGAGGAGGTAGGTTTCTCAGTGCAGAGGTCAAAGTAATATCGTGGGTGTAGGGGATGGTGGAAAGGGTTGGAGTTGAAAGTTTGTGGGGGTGACGGGGAAGGTTAGATTATAAAGGTAAGTGTTTTAGGGGGAAAGGGCAAATAATTAATTGAATGGTCATTGGTGGGGTGGGAGTGGGGCAAAAGAAATGTATTAAATTATTTGCATTCACTTTATCTTTAAATATTTAAATTTACCAGTAGGGCAGACAGCCCTTTCAAAAGGGCATCAGCACCTGCAGAGAGGCAGCTTATGCCATTGCTGGAGCGGACAGCCCGCCCCCTCCACATAGCACGTTTAGGGAGGTGGTCACACCACAGGTTAGGAGCATGCAGGCAGAGAGGGAATGGGTGACCACCAGGCAGTCTAAGAGAACCAGGCAGGTAGTGCAGGAGTCCCCTGAGTCTATCTTGCCTGCTAATCAGTTTTCCATTTTGGGTACTGGTGAGAGCGATGGTTCCTCAGGGGAGTGCAGCCAGAGTAAAGTCTGTGGCACCACGGGTGGCTCAGCTGCACAGGAAGCTGAGGAAAATGGGTGGGAGAGCAATAGTGATAGGGGATTCAATAGACAGGTGTCTCTGCGGCAGGAAACATGACTCCAGAATGGTGTGTTGCCTTCCTGGTGCCAGGCTCAATGATGTCACGGAGCAGCTGCAGGGCATCCTTCTGGGGGAGGGTGAACAGCCAGAGGTCGTGGTCCACATAGGGACCAAAGACATAGGTAGGAAGAGGGATGAGGTCTGGAAAGTAGATTTTAACGAGTTAGGAAGGAAATTAAAAAGCAGAATCTCGAAAGCAGTAATCTCAGGAATACTCCCAGTGCCACGTGCTAGTGAGCATAGCAATAGGAGGATTGATCGATTTAACACGTGGCTGGAGAATTGGTGTAGGAGGGAGGGCATCAGATTTCTGAGGCATTGGGACCGGTTCTGGGGCAGGTGGGACCTGTACAAGATGGACAAGGTACACCTTACCAGGACCAGAACTAATATTCTCGCAGGGAGATTTGCTAGTGCTGTTGTGGAGGGTTTAAACTAGCTTGTCAGGGGGATGGGAATCTGAGGGGTAACTCAAATTGGAAGGAAGTAAAGCTAGTAACAGGAGGTAGAAAAGTAGCAAGTGACATTAGAAGGCAGGGGAAACAAAGGCGAGCATCAACCAGGCTTAGAATGCAAAATAATGTTAAGAAGACAAGGTTAAGGGGACTCTACCTGAATGCACGCAGCATTTGCAAGAAGGTAGATGATTTAAAGGCCCAAATAGAGGTAAATGAGTATGATCAAATTGCCATAACGGAAACAGGGCTACAGAGTAACCAAGACTGGGAACTGAATATTCAAAGATATTCGACATTTACGAAGGACAGGCAAAAAGGAAAAGGAGGTTGTGTTGCGCTGATAATAAGGGATGGGATCAGTACATTAGTAAGGGAGGATCTCAGATCAGAAGAACAAAATATGGAATTTGTTTGGGTGGAGCTAGGAAACAGCAAGGGGCAGCAAACATTGGTAGGAGCTGTTTATAGGCCACCAAACAGTAGTGGTAGTGTGGGGCATAGTATTAAAATACTTAAAGGGATAGACAGTGTAGATGCAGCTCAGATGTTTCCCCTGGTTGGGGAGTCTAGAACTCGGGGACACAATGTCAAAATAAGGGGGAAGCCGCTTAGGACAGAGATGAGCAGAAATTTCTTTACTCAGAGGGTTGTGAATCTTTGGAATTCTCTACCCCAGAGGGCTGTGGAAGCTCAGTCATTGAGTATGTTTGAAAGAAAGATTGACATTTCTAAATACAAATGACATAAGAGGATATGAGGATAGTGTGGGAAAAAGGCATTGAAATGGAGGATCAGCCATGATCATATTGAATGGCGGGGCAGGCTCGATGAGCTGAATGGCCTACTCCTGCTCCTATGTTCCTCTCCCCCAACAGTACCCACTTGCAGAGATCCCTTCTTCCCTCACATCTGTAGATTGAGCTCAGCGGCAATGTCCAATGTGAAGAGAAATTCCACAAGATAATAAAGGATAACTTACCTAACCTATGCAGGCACAGATGACTCTCGCTTCGGTGGCGCCATCTTTTCAAAGACGGGAAAGCGAAGGGACATGAGTGCCGCATGTCATGCATAAGATTGCGAATGCTGGTAGGATCACAGCAAATTAGGTACAAATTCATGCAAAACAGTATGTAACAGATTTAAATTACGATCCCATTACATTGTTGCAGAGGTGCTGCCACAGAACTTCACCGCCTCCAAGACAATCTGAAACCAGCATTACAGCGTTGGGTTCCGTGACGGACGACTTCGCACCGATTTTCTGCCCACCCCCTGCAAAAAAACTCATCTTCCACAGGGGCATAAAATCCAGCCCTATATTTTCAAAATTCCAAACCTGAATGGATGTCTTATAACTCACTGTTCAAAGATTCAAAATGCAGATTTAAAACTAAAATGGTTTTCACAAAACTATGTCACTCTGCCTTTGCTTGTGCATTCATCCATTGAACATCATAAGTTGAGTAGATGGGTGTCAGTCCAGATATTTTCAGGATACTCTCACCTGACAACATTCCTTTCACCTGCTCCCTGAGCACTCTCAACAATTCCATCCCCCCAACTCCCATCAGATCCTTCACCACCAATCACAAGGGCACACTGGACCATCTTTCTCATTCCAAACAAACACACCCTTCCTTTGTTGTCTTCTTATCAGCTACAAACAGCATTCTCTTCTTATCACATTTACAGAACCAGAAACTCCACTTAGGGCAACTGAACAGGGTGTTACAGACAGAATTGAGAGAGAACTGAAACCCCAGTTCCCTTCCCGTTGCTGTCCGTAATCAGTGCGTTTTTGACAAGGAAGATGTGTGTGTTTCTGAACCCCTGAGTGTATGGCCAATTAGAATAACCAGCAGCACACTTTTCATGGCTTTAAATAAGGAGGATTACTTTTATTCACACGTTCAACCCGAAAGTCTAACGCTATGTCACTCACCACTCGCATACACATACTTGAGAAAGAAAGCCCTTAAAGAGATAGTGCACTTTTACCAATTGCAAACAAAGGAATAGTTTGTATGTCACGTGATTTTGGCTCATCCTGGGGAATAGGGATGCTTTGCAGGCTCGGTGAAAAAGGCTCCTGATGCATAGTTAGGTGGATTCGAAAGCCAGATTTGTGTATCGAAGTTGTTGCAGGATTCTCTTGGAGAGGTGGATTTTCAGCAAGTCACAAAGTTAGTTGCTTGTAGTCTCATTACCAGGAGGTCAGTTTTCTGTACTGGTGGACCTGAAAAGGAGCAGGTCTGGCAACCTTAGGATGTTATAATCTCCAGTTTTAAGGCACGATGGTGTTCTGCCTTTGTTGCTGTCTCTGTAGCTGGTGATTTGCAGACTGATGAGTTTCTCTCTGGTGCCTGGAGTAATAAGATCTGTTATCTGTGATTAATTTTGGTCATGTGACCACCTGATCAATGTTTCTATTGTCCACCCACACTGATTTGAAGTTCAAAGCCGTTGCTACACAATGAGGGGGTGGGGGGGGGGGGGGGGGGGTGATGGTGGCCATTCACACCGATCTATGATTTAATTGTTTTCTTATAGCTCTCTTTGTTAAGTTTTGAGCTTGGAGACGGTGACTGGGATTTTATGTTGCCGACGGGAGTCTCGACGTCTGGAAAAAGCGACGCCAAGAAGCCCACATCGCCTCTTCTGTGGAAGGCCCAGCGAATCTTATGCCAATTAGGCATTAAGTGGACAGCGAAGGGCCTTCCACTGGATCAAGGACACTGGCAATGGAAGTCCCGCCCTCATAGAACTGCAAGCCAATCAGAGACCAGCAGCTCTTACACTGAGCAGCGCCACCGGTTGAGTACCTACACAAGGCCTAGGAGCATCGTTGGACCCAGGCCACGGGTAGGTCAGGGTGGGGGTCACGGGAGAGGGGGTGTGGGGTGTCGTTAACAAGTGCAAAGGGATGGCTCTCAGCGAGCCCTGCTTCCCAATGCTAGGCTACCAGGTTCTTTGTTCAGGCACTGTGCCATTTTAAGAGGGACCACCCCACCCCACCACCGCCCAGCGCACAGCTAATTGTGGCAATGGCAGGATTAGGCCCTTAATTGGGCATCAATTGCCCACTTTAGGGCCTCGTTGTTGTCGGGGTGGGAATGCCATTCATAGGACTTCCCGCCCCGGACTTAATTTTGGCAGAGGTGAGAAGGTGGCAGGGTGCTCCCCCGCCACCATCCCACCCGATTTTATGTTCCCCTCGCCTCCAAACCTGCTGCGTGGTAGAGCATAAAATTACCCCCAGTGAGTCTAGGGGACGGATTTTGTTCCCAGCCCAACGTCGGGTTCCATGGCACAAGTCGGGGGCGGGGGGTGAGCAGATAATCGCAGCGGCCGCCATGGAACCCTGCACCGGGCCCGATCTTCTTGGGGGTGGGATAGGCCGACGTCAGCCTTCCCACCCAGAGGCCAGCTGAGGCTCTTAAGTGGCCTATTGATGGCCAATTAAGGGCCTTTTCCCACCGCTACTGAAATCTTACCAGAGGCAGGGGTGGCCTCCATTGCGTGGGGTGCAGCCTTGGAATACAAGGCGCCCTCCCTGCGGGCTTGGGGTGGGGTCCCTCCTTTGTGAGCAATTCGTGGCCACAGAGGCCCCACGCCCACCTCCCGGGAACCACTGTACCCCCCCCCCCCCCCAGGATGCCCTCCCCCTGGACCAAACATCCAACACCTCACACCCCTCACCGGGGCCTTCCATACCAACTCCTGCGACCCTGCCTTGCCTACCTCAAGTCCAACACTGGGCCTGGATCCGCGACCTCTGCAGTACCGGCAGTGGCCACCACTCCCGGTGGCGATGCCGATACACTTGAGCTGCTGGCCCTCTGATTGGCCGACAGCTCTTGGAGGCAGGATTCCTGTCCCTATTAAGTGTTTAAAGGGACGGGGATCCTGCCTCCTTAAACTTTGACCCCAAAAGACCGGAGGATCTCTCCAGGGGTCAGAGAAAATCCAGAGGCAGGCTTACCCCGCCTTTTTGGCCGGCGCCGGGAGCCCCGCCTTCTGCATAAAATCCAGCCCTAGGAGTCCATAAACACTGAGTTTTGAGTCAGACCAGAAACAATATGAAGTGTGAATTCCACAAATGGTTTCGTCTTGGTATGTCCATCCAAGGGAGGCAGTCCACCTGTGGTCATTCAATTGCAAAAGTCACCTGTCTCTTGGCAACCATCTTATTGCAGCATTTTAATGTCCATTGTGGTTCATTTGTAAAAAGGAAAATTCAGAAGATTCTATGCTGAATACAGTCCACGTTTAAATTTTTGAATAGGACATGCCTTTATTGGGCATGACAAGGGTAACAGGAACTTTTAATGCAGAGGGGGTTTGTACAGGTTTTCTAGGAAGGAGAAAGAGCCAGACACCAGAATCACTGTGCTTTTAACTCATCCTTGGCATCTCTGGCTGCAAGACATTGAAGTGACCCTCTTTTTTCTATTCTGTTCTCAACTTCACCCTGGTATTCCTCATCTGTGAGGGCTGCAGCTGTTGCTGTTCCTCCTTCAAATCCATCCTCCTCTGGATGGCAAAGTTATGCAGAATGCAGCACGTATATTGTGTAGCATATTGTAGGGAACTACCAGACCTCTTCGATACCTGAATTTAGCTGAGTGTACTCAATATGATCCTGGTGTTTCTATAGCTCCGATTATACCTGTGGGGTTGCAGAGAGGTATCATGAGCCATGCACATAGCAGGTATCCTTTGTTCCCTATCTGCCATTGTGTCATGTTTCTTGAAGAGTCAAATATTGTTTGGGGCTGGGGAATATTTGAGTAAAAGAGTTTAGTTTAGTTTAGAGATACAGCACTGAAACAGGCCCTTCAGCCCACCGAGTCTGTGCCGACCATCAACCACCCATTTATACTAATCCTACACTAATCCCATATCCCTACCACATCCCCACCTGTCCCTATATTTCCCTACCACCTACCTATTCTAGGGGCAATTTATAATGGCCAATTAACCTATCAACCTGCAAGTCTTTGGCATGTGGGAGGAAACCGGAGCACCCGGAGGAAACCCACGCAGACACAGGGAGAACTTGAGTTATGATAGCCACATGAAAGATGACTCAACCTTGCATCCTCTTTTTGGGATCAAAGACAAGCTTCACATTAATTGAGTAATAGCCCTTTTTATTTACAAAGGCTACAGTTGTGGGACCACCTTAAGAGGGGACCACTTAAGGGGCTGTAAGTGAAGGTCACTGGAGGAAGTGATGTCATGTGACACATGACCAGAGAGTTGTGGGTATAGCCTGACAGAGTAAGATCTGTGATGATGTGGCTCTTGTTGTGCATATATCTGTTCTAGTTAAGTTATAACAAAAACCCACATATTCTTTGGATATTACTTGTAGTCCTGTGAATCTTACAATGGTTCACATACCAAAGGAACAAGTAATATTACAGCTACTGTCTGGTCTTCTGGTGCCTGATAGCAACATGTATACAGTCTATCATGCCCTGGATGCGAAAGAAGCTAGCCACTGCTGTAAATCCCTTAGCTCTCTCCTGGTGATTGTTGACTCCAATGAGGCAAATGATGTAAAAGCAAAATACTGCAGATGTTGGAAATCTGAAATAAAAACAGAAAGTGCTGGAAATACTCAGCAGGTCTGGCAGCATCTGTGGAGAGAGAGAGAGTTCTGATGAAAGGTCACAGACCTGGAATATTAACTCTGTTTCTCTCTCCACAGATGCTGCCAGACTTGCTGAAGAAAGTGATGCACTGGTTAACCTTGGCAAACAAAGCCTTTGTGACCTGCTTATAGAGCTATGTACTTTAAACTGGAATATGCAAGTAATGACCCCTGTAGCATCTGGATTGAGCCAGTTGCAAAGAGGTTCAGGGCTGTGGTGACTTTGACAGTCACTAGCAAAGCATGGCCACTTGATCCAACAGGTCTTGTTGCAAGAGGGTATAGAGATCTGCAACACCCTATGCGAAGAAGCGCAGCCTCCTAATGCATTGTTCCTCAGATAGATCCAGAAAAGTGACTCAGTCTATAGACTTTTTGGGCTCGATAATGCCCCCTAACAGCAGCCCCCCTCATCTGCTGTCTTCTAATAGACCCACCTGCTGCTCATGCTGGTGTCTGAGACTACTGCTGTTATTCCTCTTATTCCATCTCTTCCTTCATCCAAATCAATGTGGCTATAATTTCACCCTTGATAGCCTGTGGGGAAAAATTTTCTTAGAAGGAAGCAATCTAGAAGCTGGAATAATACCTGGCAATCTAAAAAACACAATGGCACAAAGATCCCTATGATCCAATTATCTGCAGTTGAGCGCCCATTTTTCTTGAGGCCTTGAGAGACCAATCCGTTAGCTTTTAACAATAGGCTTGGGCGCTGGATGGGACTTTTGTGATATCATATTAAATTGGTGTTGGGGTCATAAAGACATCATAGGACGTCAGTTGCTGGCAGGCACCTTGAGCAATTAAAAAATAAAAGTGCAGTTCATTTTTGGCTAGAGGGAAAGCAATAGAACTAGGACGATTCGTACTAACCTGGACAGGGTGGGTTAAAATCATCCCTATACCTTCATAGTGGGTAAGGTGACTAAATGCATCTAGTAATTTCTCTTTTTTTGTTATTTCTGTTCCCTTCTCTGAAATTGCCACTAAAGCAGAATACTTTCCTTCACCATCTCCGGCCTTAGCTGCAGAAAGGTGATAGTATGACTGCACACTTAGATTACCTCAATTAAAGCATAAGATAGATACTTTGACCCTTTAAATAGTCAATGTACTAGTTTCATTATTTTGACTCACTCCATCTTATTTAATCTGATGAGGAATTGACAGATCAGTTTGTAGGAAAATTTTGTGAAATTTCTCACTATTGTCATTTAAGACACATTTACTAAAAAAAATTTTTAAAGACTTATATGTAGCTATATAACTTTTCTAAGTTTATTTGTAAAATATTTAATTGACTCTGTGAGTTTAACCAGTGAGTAGCTAAGATATAAAGCCCAGGAACATCTCCAGTTTGATTCCCAGTCTCTGCTGAATTAGTTTATCACAGTCAGGGCAGCAGTTGAGACAATACTGTTGGATTTAGTACCCTAGATTAGGGAGAGAGAAACTGGACTTGATTAATTTTTTAAAATCCTTTTGTGGGATGTGAGCATCACTGGCAAGGCCAGCATTTATTGCCCATCCCTAATTGCACTTCAGAAGGTGGTGGTGAGCCGCCTCTGGAACTGCTGCAGTCACTTTGGTGTAGGTATACCCACAGTGCTGTTAGGGAGGGAGTTCCAGGATTTTGACCCGGTGATAGTGAAGGAGCAATGATATGGGCCAGAATTTTGCAAGTGTGGCAGGAGCCCCACTGCCAAGGACAAAAGCTAGGGCCAACCTTGCTTCGGCAGGCTGCGGAACCCGGGGCTGCATTTTGCTGGTGGCAGCCACTTTTGGGACTGCTGCTCTATTAAGGACAGCAGCCTGTCCCCAAGAGCTGCCAGTCCAATCAGAGGGCTGGCAGCACAACAGTCTTAGCAGTGGCACCGGAGAGGTGTTGCTGCTGAAACAGGCAGGAGACCTGGGGCCTACAGCATGTAGGTGGAAAAATTGTTAAATAATCAAAGGGCCTAGTGCTGGAGGGGAAACCCCTCCAGCGAAATGGTTGGGACCAGCAGCAGGGGAGAGGGGGGTGGGGGGCTGCCTTCCCTCACCATGGCCCCCCTCTTTGTTGCATAAAAGACCTCCCACCATAGTACACTGAAGGGCTAGAAGCTATGTAAAAGCCCTTGGGCTCTATGTACCAGAGAATGTTTGACATGGAATGTATATTATAACAATAACCTGTAACTGTAAGTGTACTGAGGCACCTTAGAGTGCCACGTACTGTATTGAAAGATATTGAACTGTGTTGCATTTTATGTAATGTCAAATTTGAACTATTATGTAATGCAGTTCAAAATTCTATGGAGAAACTATTGTCATGGAAGTGACTGTTTTGTTAAAAAATATTTTTTAAGGAATTTAAATTTAAGCAAAATAAATGTTGCATCTGTTTTTTAATCAAGAGGATAGAGAGGGAGCAGGATTGGCAACAGTGTTGCTGTTTGACACATGGCTCAGGCTAGGCTTCAAACAGAAACCCTGGCAACAGGAGCAGAAAAGTGACAAGCACTCCTTTGATTGGACAAGCCCAGTAGCAGGCAGAGCACACTTCGGATGGACAGAGAAAAAAAACTCACCAATCTTTTTGGTTGTTAATCAGTGCATGTGTGTGATACCTTCCGGAAGGAGATAAGAGTCAAGTCTATGCAGAAAAAAAGAATAGAATTCCAAGGAAGAACAGAAGGCCTGAACCAGCCCCCTTTCCAGCAATTCCCTAAAGGATTCTGTGAAGTTTACTGTGTTGAGTTGTCTTGTTTCCTGTATTTCAAGAAGGCCTGCTAAATTACCTTTCAACGCTGCCTGAAGAGAACTAATTCTGGAAGATTCTAAAGATCCTGCCTGTGTATGCCCAGAGGTTGGACTGTGTGCCAGTTTGGTGCAGCGTGTCTCATCTGCTATTTTTCCAGGGGTGGGCAAGTGATCTGCCCGGGTGTGTTTTTTTGTCTGTACTGGAGCGCTGATCTCAAAATCCTTTTTTAACTTTTCTGGTTAACTGGTATAGATATGTGTGTGTGTGTGAGTGTGAAGGAACTACAGTAAAAAGGGGCTTTAAAATTTGGTTAAGGTAGAAAGGGGACTTTTTAAAAGCTTAATGTTGGATTTTTAAAAATTTGATCGATGTGATAGTTTTACTTCATTACTAGTTAATACTTGTTTTATAATAAACTGTTAATTTTGTTGTTCATTAAAGAAGCCTGGTTAGTGTGATCTATTCTGGGGGGAAATAATGTATCTGATTGACTATTTTCAGTACGTGGGAAAACTTTAAAGAATATGTTGTGACCTGTGGAGAAGTGGGACTGAATTAACAGTGCACTCCTCCCACCTCGGTCATAACATATTTAATTGGGGCCTCTCTTTCCGGGATAAACCCAACGCCAACAACGTACAATTGTAAGTGGGGTAATAGTAATTTTCAAAGAAAGAGGCGGGTTTCTTGTGCAATGAAGTCTACACCATCAGAATGTCTGTAGCAGTTGATGAAACTTTTCTGGGGAAGGAGAATGTGTCTATCAGTGATTTGAGGAAATTAACCAAGGTTAAACAAAAAGAATTGGCATTAAAGTTACAACCAGGGGCTAAGAAAGCAGACATAATTGAAGTAATAGCCCAACATTTGAAATTGGAAGAAGAAGGCGGCAAATCAGAGGATAGTGCAGTTGAATTAGCCAAAATTCAGTTACTGATGAGGCGGCTTGCACTTGACAAGGAAAAAAAAAGAACTAGAATTGGAAAACTTAAGCTTCAGCGGGAAAAAGAAATAGAATTAAAAAGACTTAAGCTTGAATTTCAAAAAGAAAGTGAAAGAGAAGGAAAGGAATTTGAATTTAAAAAGATGGAACTAAATCAATGGAGTGGTCTTGCCTCCAGTGACTGTTTTCAGTAAGTGAGAAAACTTTAAAGAATATGTTGTGACCTGTGGAGAAGTGGGACTGAATTAACAGTGCACTCCTCCTGTCTTGGTCGTAACAGTATATTTTTGGGGAAAAAATGTGACTGTACGTCAAAAGTAATCCATTGGTTGTGAAGTGCTTTGAACATTCTAAGGCTGTGCAACTTGTTATGGAAATATGAGTTGTTTCTTTCAGCTTGAAATGCAAATTTCAGTAGTGATCCCTCAGATATATTTTCACTCAAGGTTACACCTGCAGATGGGATCCTCTAATTTCCCTGTGTTTGTCAACCCTCCATTATATTGAAATATGTTAATTAGAATAGAATGAATATGTGTTTATAAATTAAAACAATTTATTATTTTAATAGATTCCATCAAAACCTTTCTGAGATCATCGTTTAAGAAGTGGAGCACCATAATGCTTAAAACTATACCATTTCTTTATGATACATTTTCATATAATTTCAAAGTAAAATTCCTTTAGCCCTCTGGGGAGAAAATAGCAAATCGCAGCTATCACCAATGGAATTGCATATCTGTATATGTATTACATATCATAGTGCACTAGAAATCACTTCATGTTTTTGAAATTTTAAGTTCATGAGAACTTGTGGGCTGCTGTCTTTTACTCGAGATTATTCACAGAGCTTAGTTGTTCATTTGAGAGCAGGTAATTGTCTCATGGGGCGGCACAGTGGCGCAGTGGTTAGCACTGCAGCCTCACAGCTCCAGCGACCCGGGTTCAATTCTGGGTACTGCCTGTGTGGAGTTTGCAAGTTCTCCCTGTGTCTGCGTGGGTTTCCTCCGGGTGCTCCGGTTTCCTCCCACAAGCCAAAAGACTTGCAGGTTGGTAGGTAAATTGGCCATTATAAATTACCCCTAGTATAGGTAGATGGTAGGGAAATATAGGGACAGGTGGGAATGTGGTAGGAATATGGGATTAGTGTAGGATTAGTATAAATGGGTGGTTGATGGTCGGCGCAGACTCGGTGGGCCGAAGGGCCTGTTTCAGTGCTGTATCTCTAAACTAAATCAGGTATCAAGAATGCATGAAACCCTGCCAATGACAAGAAACCTACTGTTCCCATCCTATCTACTTGAATGGTAGAATTGATTCATTACATGTTTGTCTGTCGATGAGGAAAGAACCTTTTTGATCTGGTGTATTAAAGCATGCTTTTTGGAATCATACAAGTTCTGAATGTTTTCCTTATATCTCCAGTTCCGTTTCCCTAGCTCTTTCCACATTGTTGCAGTGTGAAGGGGTCCACGGAATTAAATGCCCACATTACATTCATCGGAGAGTAAATTATAAGAGTCTAATTGGATTTGCTACAAATTGTACTGATGGGTTGATTTCATACAGGCAACAGAACTGTCCTGACTTTGCTTCCATTTGAAGTGAATGAAAGGAAAATAAGGCAAGTTCTGTTAATCTGTACACAATCCTCCACCAGATTTTCCTTTCTGCACTCCACCCAGGTGATGGTTAACATCCAGGCAGTAAAGCCCAAATATTATGCCATGTTTCTTCAAATTAGTAGATATGTGGCCAGTTATGGAATTTAGAAGTCACTAAATTTTGATGTTTTGTTTTAACAAAAAATGTTGAAATAGAAGTTCCTGTAGATTGACACTTACAGACAAATGCTATTAACTGTTAGTTTCATCAAGACTCCTGAATGGCAACAAATATGTTGTGTGATAAAATTAACAAACTTTGGCCAGCTGTTTGAAGTTACAATTTTATTATCTCTGTAAGACAGCAGAGATTACTTTTATTGGTAAAAGGAATGACATGAGTTACAAATATTGAAAGTAATGGAAGGAAAAAGAGACAAAAACTGAATGTTATGGTATGCATGCGAGGTTTGCTCAAGATGTCTGCATCCCTGAGTAAGACACAGCGGACAGTCATCCATACTGCAGGAGGTCATTCATTCCCTGTTTTCCCAAAATCATATTCAGGGCCACAAAAACAGTATTCATAATGCGCTCTGAAGACAGAGCTGAGAAACATAAGCTGAACTAAAACTAGATGTCATTTTTTTAATGACTGTAGGATAATTGAGATTTGTTGTCAGCAAAAGAAAATAATGTAATGGACATTAAAATTACACTATAATTTAAAAATGGGAAATTATATATAACAATACTTCTTGCTGGAAAGGTGATTTTTAATTTCTGTGGACCTGATAGGAAAACAATAAAATTATTCCCATGGCTGTCTAAAAGAATGATTTATTTTAATTTACAAACTCAAAGCAACCCCTTTTGTACCATTGCATGTCCTTCACACGGCGCATGGACTGAATCAAAGGCTGTTGAGCACCCCATTCATTCCAGTGCTTGTATGATCCACACTCTAGCACATATTGATATCCCCTGTAGCCTGGATATTCATAGCCAACCCATCTATAAAGTACAAAAGAACAAAATAATTGATTAAAGGGCAAGTCTTCAATTATATTACCAAGTAAATACAACGAATACCACTACTTCTTGTGCACATTGGATAAAATTAACCCCTCAAATCTGCTGTTGTCTCAATTGTGTATAAGTACATATATTCTGTAAACTATGTTTGTGTTGAAAAGGACCTGAAAAAATTATCAGTGATAGAGAAGCCAGTATTGATGTGGCTAACTCTCAAAATGATGCAACTGCATTTGCTGTACAAACAGTATATGTTTTCCTGTTCAAATTGTGTACAGCTTTCACATAGTATATATGTAACACAGAAAAAGGCACAAAACTATTAAGATTTACATGGAATGTATTGATGAACAATAGCTATTGATTGGTAGAGATCAGCACCGACAGAGGCTGCGGAAAAGACTATGCCCCAGGTCATCCAACTCTCCCAGCTGGAGGGGAACAGTGAGAAGGTGCAAAAGCAACAGCAACAGGAAATATTTTTTTTAAAAACCTGTTTATTCAAACAATAAAACATAAAAATATGTGAAAAGTTACTTTTTATCTAATCAGACTAAATACATTCTTAAAGAAAAAATATGAACCTTTACAATGTTATGAATTTTGTACTTATGGCCTATTACACAACTTGTAAAGACTATTCTAAATATTTTTCCTGCTTAAATTAACCTTTCATGACCTTTTAAAAAATGGTCATCATCAAACCATAAGACACTTTGCTTTTTTTTAAATCAAGTATTGTAATTTTATA
Organism: Heterodontus francisci; assembly: GCF_036365525.1. Taxonomy (NCBI): domain Eukaryota; kingdom Metazoa; phylum Chordata; class Chondrichthyes; order Heterodontiformes; family Heterodontidae; genus Heterodontus; species Heterodontus francisci. The sequence continues at coordinate 42,067,298 of NC_090400.1, forward strand.
ACTGTATTGATATACGCATTATTTCTCAAGCATCCATCTTCCACCCTCCATAACACCCTTCAGTTGTTACAATCCCATGAGTCCTCTCTCAAACAAACTCCTGTATCCCATCCTCTGTCCTTAAAGGTCCTTGCATTCATTCTCAATCCCTTCAGCTCTTACTCCACCTTGTCTTAGTAATCTTCTCCAGCAATATGTCCCAATCCACAATCTTCCCTCTGGGTTGCTGCTTATCTACTCGTCCCTTTACACAATCATCAGAGACAGATCTTTCAGCCACTAAGTATAGCTGCTCTTTTGGAGTCTTCCCCAAAATCCAAATTGGCTTGCAACTTCTTTCCCTTCCTTCAAAAATCTCCTTGGCTACGCTTTTGTTTCCTTCCCACATTGCTCCCATCTCTTGTTTTGCATCCTCTTCTTTTCCCTTGGGCAGTGTTCTGAGCTATTCTTCTACACAAGGTGGCTGTAAATGCAAGTTGTTGATGCATAAAACTAATACTGAGATGTGATTTATTTCAGATAATAAAGGCATTTTTTTTCAGATTTTCCAAACAGAAGATTCAATTTTAAAAACGTGTTCTATGAGGAAAAGAACATTACTCACGTTCCACCAATGACTTTAATACTGGCAACTCTGTCCTGAAAGCCATAGGCCCACAGGCTGGGAATGTCCTCATCGCAGATCTCCATTTTTCTTCCATCAAAATTGGCACATTCATGAAGACAAATTTTGTGGTCCTGGCCATCCTATAATGGTTTGGCAGTTTTAAGAATTAAAAGTGATTCAATTGCATTTTTTTAGCAAAAAGGTACATTTTTCTGGCTTCATTTAAAGTATATCTTAAACCTTATATCGTGATCACTAATCCCAAGATGTTCTCTCACTCTTACACCTCTTATCTGTTTAGGTTCATCACCCATTACTAGCAGTCTTTCCTCACTTTTTGGGCTTCTTACATATTGGGTCAGAAATAAATCTCATATACCCTGTAAAAACTTCTGTCCTTTCACTCCCCCTCCCTGATAGTTTATTTGGTGGCAGTTGATATCCCCCATTATTATGATTCTATGTTTTTTTATTCATTTCATATGTGTGCCTACATGTTGCTCCCTCCACTTTCCTTCCACTATTTGGTGGTATGAAGTGTACCTCTAATAGCCCCTTCCTATATATGCTGCCTTGACATCAAGGCAGCATTTGACCGAGTATGGCATCAAGGAGCCCTAGCAAAACTGAGGTCAATGGGAATCGGGGGGAAAATCCTCCGCTGGCTAGAGTCATACCTAGCGCAAAGGAACATGGTTGTGGTTGTTGGAGGTCAATCATCTCAGCTCCAGGACATCACTGCAGGAGTTCCTCAGGGTAGTGTCCTGGGCCCAACCATCTTCAGCTGCTTCATCAATGACCTTCCTTCAATCATAAGGTCAGAAGTGGGGATGTTCGCTGATGATTGCATAATGTTCAGCACCATTCGCGACTCCTCAGATACCGAAGCAGTCCGTGTAGAAATGCAGCAAGACCTGGACAATATCCAGGCTTGGGCTGATAAGTGGCAAGTGACATTCGCGACACACAAGTGCGAGGCAATGACCATCTCCAACAAGAGAGAATCTAACCATCTCCCCTTGACATTCAAAAGCATTACCATCACTGAATCCCCCACAATCAACATCCTATGGGCTACCATTGACCAGAAACTGAACTGGAGTAGCCATATAAATACCGTGGCTACAAGAGCAGGTCAGAGGCTCGGAATCCTGTGGCGAGTAACTCACCTCCTGACTCCCCAAAGCCTGTCCATCATCTACAAGGCACAAGTCAGGAGTGTGATGGAATACTCTCCACTTGCCTGGATGGGTGCAGCTCCAACAACACTCAAGAAGCTCGACACCATCCAGGTCAAAGCAGCCCGTTTGATTGGCACCCCATCTACAAACATTCACTCCCTCCACCACCGACGCACAGTGGCAGCAGTGTGTACCGTCTACAAGATGCACTGCAGCAATGCACCAAGGCCCCTTAGACAGCACCTTCCAAACCTGCGACCTCTACCAACTAGAAGGACAAGGGCAGCAAATACATGGGAACACCACCACCTGCAAGTTCCCCTCCAAGTCACACACCATCCTGACTTGGAACTATATCGCCGTTCCTTCACTGTCGCTGGGTCAAAATCCTGGAACTCCCTTCCTAACAGCACTGTGGGTATACCTACCCCAAATGGACTGCAGCGGTTCAAGAAGGCAGCTCACTACCACCTTCTCAAGGGCAATTAGGGATGGGCAATAAATGCTGGCCTGGCCAGCGACGCCCACATCCCATGAATAAATTTTTTAAAAATCTCAGTTGATTTGGATTCTCTTTCTATCTCTTTGCTGGCTATGTCCTTTCCTGCTACTGTCATTGAGCTGAACTTTCCTGCGGGTGTCAGGAACCCAACATCAGGACCATTCCCAGGTCCCATGCCCAACCTACACATTTGTCATCCAATTAGGGATGGCAGATGGCATATAGACATGCGAGGGCCATTCGCAGGGGCCAAAGGGAGGGTGGATCAGCAGCCCCACTGGGAATGGTGAGTGCTGCTCAGGCAGGTGGAGAGTGAGAGGGTGCCAAGATGGAGGCACTCACCTAATGGTCTAAATGACATGCAGGAACTAAGTGCCAGAACTGTCAGGGGCATCAATCTGCAGCGGAAACGCTTCCAGGTGAAAGCATTTGGCTGTGTATGTGCCACATAAAACCTTTCTGCTCCTTTATACATGAATGTGCAAAATCTTATGATGGTGCTCCAACTTCCAGCTGTTAAGCCGCTCCCGATGTGTTGCTTGGCTCCTGACACAGTATTGGGCCCGTATGCTGTTCATAAAATTTCATTTAAGTGCAAAAATAGGGGCTGATTGCCGTGCCGTGAAACTGGAACCCATCCTTCCCACACCATTCTTTCAGCCATGCATTTACATCCATGATTAGTTTACCCCTATGTCAGCACACCGGAGATTGTCACCTTCAAAGTCCTGCTTTTTAATTCTATAATACAGATGTTATATATTATGCTATAAACAACTTCTTTTAATGTCCTCAGGAATTATATGATAAAGATTTAATAATGTTCCATTTCAAATAGCAAAATGCAATTTAAAAGGAACATTGTACTCATTCGGCATGAAGTTTGGATCAGCAGCGCTACAAAAGTCAGCGGCTATCTGAATGGGCTGCACAGTGTTCCCAGCACTTCCAGCGTGACCCGCATGACACCCCATGCAGTTAAGGTACTAACACAGGCATTGATGCATGCACCAGAAGTGTCTCATTTGGCCAGATTGTGTCGTCAACAGCCTTACCGGCTGATTTGATGCAGAATTTACAAACTTGGACCACACAGGTCCATTCAAAGCATTTGCCTGTCACTCACCAAAGAACATGCACGCAGCTGCAAGAGGGATCCACCACTAGCATTGTTTAGAGGGCCAGGTACGCAACTTGCAGGTAAGGGGATTTACACTAACTTCTGCCATTGCAAAGTCTCTGGAAGTATTGTGGAGTAATTTTGAAGGTGTTGTGGTGAGTTTCTGGATTTAGCAGGGAGTGTTGCTGCATCCTCACAGGGACGACAGTGGATTTGGTGACCTGTCTGCACAAAGGCTGCAACAATTATGGGGGCTGCAGTTACAGTGCCTCAGTGTCCACAATATGACAGGGAGATGGAGCAGAGGCTACAGAGAGAGAAAGTGCTGTGCGACGTGTTCTGCCAAGTTGAAGCCAGACTTCTCCCTACTCTTTGACAATGACAGGAGGCTGTCTGGCAGGCCACCCAGTGTACCCAGCATCTTGGTGTGTATCCTCAACAGCATGCTCCCATCAACATTTTCATCTGAGTCCGCTGTAACAGAACTCGTCTGCGACCTCGTCCTCCAAGGAGCTGGCATGTGAATTATCCTTTCCCCCTGGCCTGACTGCAGCCCACTCATGCCCAGTGGCTCACCACATGCAGATCCCAATTCCATACTGGCATCTAACGTACATGCAGTGCCAGTATCTGAGCTGGTGGCTGTGAGTATCAGATCAAGTGACTGTGCTTCTTCAACAACAAAGTGGTGATGTTTCTCTCTTCCTCCTGGGTGTGCTATGGCTGGCCAGGCAGCAGTTTTTGAGTGTCTAAAAGCTGAAAATCAAAAAGGGGATGGTGGAGAGGGAAGGGGGTGGGGTGTAAAGCAAGATAGTCACACCATCAGCAGCTTGCACAACATGCCATGTAGCAGGATGAGGATGAGGTTGAGAAGGGGCAAAAAGCAGGAACATAGCCTCATCCTCCATGTTTTCAATGACACTGGCTGCCACCCGCTTTGTCGCAGCCAGCTCCAAGATGCGGAGAACCATATCCTCTGTAAAGCTCAGGAGATGAAGGCATCCTTGTTCCCTGCCAGTTCTGCTGTTCTACCTTCCATTGTGTGCTACCTTGTCCTACAACAGAGAGGGCAGATATCAGTGATGGTGTTGCACTGTATTTGGGTGATATGCCTGCCAAAGCTGAAAAGCTGGAGGTATGTGGAAGCGGTGGGAGCTGGGCGTGAGGCTGGCATCATTGAAATGTATGTGAGGGTGAGGTAGAGTATCTGGATGTTTTGCATGAGTCTGGAGTGCCAGGGACTGCTTAGTGATGGGACTGTGGTGCAATGAGCAGCGTGAGAAGTTGGTGGAGCGGGGACATTAAAATTCTTGTGGTACTGTAGCTAGGTTGTTATTGCATTGACCTCCCGCTCACATTCCCTTCAGAGGATGGTCTTTGAGAGCCTCCTGCTCCCGCGGAAAGATGACTTCTTTTCTCCTGTCCACCTCCACCACAAATGCCTCCACTGCCACACAGGTGAACCTATGAACAAACATGCTTCCCTGGTGCTCCATTTGTGCAGCTCCCAAATGCAGTCAGTGCTAGTACGGGCAGCCAGCAGTAGCTCCCTTCCACTGCGTGCAGCACCCCTTTAAGAGAGACAGACTGCCTTTAAAAGGAGCAGGCTGGCTGCACAACGTGCTGTCAGTGGACACTGAGCAGCCCCGTATTGAGCACTGAGGCAGCTGGCAGTGCAGGCCCTGCTTGAACCAAAGTTCCAATCAGGTAAATGAGGAAGCGACACCAGGTTTGCGTGCTACCAGCTTCAATGGCAACCAGTGTGGACAGGTCACAAACACAACCACCGAGCCCGAAAACAGGTCATAACCAATATTTAGCCCATTTTTTATGAAATCACTGAACACATTTCAAATTCAGATATCATAGTATAAAAATCATTGCAGAAGTACAATATAAAGTCTTGCATTAATTCTCTTCTTACCATTTTGACAGGTCTGAAAGACATCATACAGTCAGTGCGATAGCTGTTGGACCAGGAGTCCCAACGAGGATATTCTCCCTTCTCCAGCATAAACATCTCACCACAGAAGTTCTGCTGTTCATAACCCACCCATCTGAAAAACAACAGATTTCAACAAAATCATGTTTGTCCTTTGCACATAACAAAATACAACTAATTTAATGCTTTAAAAGCAAGGATAGTGCCTTGTAAAATGCTTTTCAGGTTAAAAGTTTCACATGAAAAAATTAGAAGTATACAACTTGTCATTGGTCATTGAGAGCACAGCAGTTGAACAATGACATTTTGAAACAGTTTCAAAATGTGTTAAAATTACATTGATGAAACAGTTCAAAATTGTTATTCTGAAGTAGTACATTTTGGGAAAAGGAACAGCGAATAAAGATATAGCTTAAATGGTATAATTTTCAGTGGAGTAGAAAAACAGGAAAATTTAGGGATATAGACACAAATCTGAAAAAAGAGGCATATGGAAAAAAGCCATAAACAAGGCAAATGGAATTCTGGGTTTCAAGCATTGGAGCACTGAGTAAAAGTAAGTAATAATGAATCTGTACATAACGTTGGTTAGGCCACAGTATTATGTACAGTTTGGGTACCCCATTACAAACAGAATATCATAGTTATGGAAAAGGTTCAGTGTGGATGTACTAGGATGATACCAGGAATAGGAAACTATGGTTATGACAGGTATAATAGCGTCTGGTGAAGCAAACAAGGAATTACAAAAAGACCTATATTTATATATTCAGCTTTGAATATCTTCATTTCATGGGATAATTTTTGTTTTGCATTACAACTAGTGAGTACATGATATCAGCAACAACAACTTGCATTTATATCGCACCTTTAACATTGTAAAATGACCAAAGGTCCTTCACAGGAGCATGAGCAAACAAAATTTGAGTCACATAAGGAGATATTAGGACAGATAACCAAAAGCTTAGTTAAAGAGTGTCTAAAAGGATGAGAGAGAGGTGGAAAGGTATACAGAGGGAATTCCAGAGCTTGGAGGTTGGGCAGCCGAATAAATAAGTGACATCACAGGAAAGCTGCAAGGTGAAAAAAGGGGCGGGACAGTGGCGCAATGGTTAGCATCACAGCTGCAGCGACCCGGGTTCAATTCTGGGTACTGCCTGTGCGGAGTTTGCAAGTTCTCTCTGTGTCTGCGTGGGTTTTCGCCGGGTGCTCCGGTTTCCTCCCACAGCCAAAGACTTGCAGGTTGATAGGTAAATTGGCCATTGTAAATTGCCCCTAGTATAGGTAGGTGGGTGGGGATGTGGTAGGGATGTAGGATTAGTATAAATGGGTGGTTGATGGTCGGCACAGACTAGGTGGGCCGAAGGGCCTGTTTCAGTGCTGTATCTCTAAATAAATAAATTAAAAATAAATAAATAAAATAAATGATTGAGTAATTAAAGCTGGGAATGCACAAGAGGCCAGAAGTGGTGCAGCACAGAGATCTTGGAGGTTTGTAGGGCTGGAGGAGGTTTCAGAAATGGGGAGGGGTGAGGCCATGGAGGGATTGGGAATTTTAAAATGAAGGCATTGCTGGACTGGGAGTCAATGTACATCAGTAAGCACAGGGGTGATATAAACTTGGTGCAAGTTAGGATATGGGCAGCAGAGCTTCGGATGCGCTCAAGTTTATGGGTAGAAGGTGTGAGACTGGCAAGAAGAGCAGTGGAATAGGCACATCTAGAGGTAACAAAGACATGAATGAGGGTTTCAGCAGCAGATGAGCTGAGGCATGGGTGGAAATGGGCAATGTCATGGGAGTGGAAGTAGGTGGTCTTGCTCATGGAGCAGATATGTGGTTGGAAACTCAGCTTGGGGTCAAATATGACATATATTGGGGAGGAGGCAGATATGCTGTCCCCAACCTCCTTACACTCTGTGTGGGGAGAATATGCAGACCCCAGTCTCCTTAAACTCTGTGAATGGGGGTGGTTTACAGAACCCAGTCTTCTTTTGTTCTGTGTTGAGGGGAATACACAGACCCCAACCTTGTTACACTCTGTGCGGGGAATACATAAGACGCCTGCCTCTTTATACTCTGTTGCCAAGGGTGGGAGGGGTAATGCGAACGTGTCTGTTCAGGCTCAGGCAGTGGCCAGGAAGATAGATGGATTCAGTGGCTAGGGAAAGGAGTTTGTGGTGGGGGCTGAAGACATTGGCTTTGGTCTTTACAACATGTAGTTGAAAGAAATTTCTGCTCATCCATTACTGGATGTCGGACAAGGAGTGTGACAAATCAGGGACAGTGGAAGATTTAAGAAAGATGGTGGCGGTGAGTTGAGCTGGGTGTCGTTTTAATGAGGTCATAATCAATTCTACAATGTCGTAAAATCTCTAGGATATAAAAACATAAGAAACCGGAGCAAGAGTAGACTTTACGGCCCATCAAGCCTGCTCCGCCATTCAATAAGATCATGGTTGCATTTCTACATCAACTCCACTTTCCCACCCTATCCCCATATCCCTTTAATGCCCAAAAATATATTGATCTCAGTCTTGAATATACTCATTGACTGAGCATCCCCAGCCACAGCCTTGGGGTAGAGAATTCTAAAGATTCACAATGCTCAGAAGGAATAGCATAAAGTAGTTAAGATTTGTTTCACAACTTTAAAGCAGTACCATATAATGTTATGACTGTAGCACAAATATCCTGCTGACATCCAATGGTTTGAATGAAATAACCACTTTGGAAAGGCACTAGAGGGCTACTGCTCCTTATGCAACCATATTGTAGCATAAATTGAGAAAGCAGTAGCAGGAGACAAAATATTTTATGCTCAGTATTACTCACATTTATCTAAGTGCAACTGTCTCCCTTTACATGCAATCAAAATGTAAGGATCTCATCTTCAAAACTATCAAATATAATAATTGAGTATAACAAGTATGTTGTGCACTCCTTATTTGAGGATCACCTTTCTATGACACATGTTACATCTGCAGCCGTACACTTCTACCATGGGATGGAGCTTCATAAACTCTAGAAGCTGTAGATTCACATACATATAGCATCAAAAATGCACTCTAAAGGAAATAAGTCTCATTGACTGACTATCTATGGGCTGAATCACAAGTAGGCAGGACCCATTGATTTAAAAAAAACTAGTTGGCCTATTGCCACTCTTTACACGTTGGCGGAAACTCTCATGCAGCTGTACTCCAGGACACAGGATTAGACTATTATAGAAAGCGCTTACGGTCCACACTCAACGCGGATGGACCCCACTTTATCAAATCCCCGATCGCAGATGTTTCTGCACTCTGTGTTGATGTCCATCCTGCGACCTTGGAAGTTTTCATACTCATAGATGATAATCTAAGAATAAAAGAGGCAAGAATGAACCTCAATTACCATTATATAATTGAAGCACTGAACGTGAAATGCAAATCACACACTTAAAACCTATCTTTGTATCATTATTTCAAAAAAGCATACCATATACAGCAGCCATAATGGTTCACTGGGTAAGTGACTGCTAGTGTGGCACCAAGCATATGGATCAGCAAGGTCTTATATTCAACAACCAGTGTGTGCTAAGTTGGCTGAGGTCTCAGTGCTTGGGTAAAGGAGTAGGAAGTAATTAGCCAGGATTCCTATTCAATGTTGTTATCCAATGACTGCTACTGGAAAGGGCTCATGTGTGGATAATATTAAGGACAGGACTGGTTTTGTCTGAAAAGCACTTCATGGTGAAATAACCTACTGATGCTTGCTGTCTCAGCTCACCAATGAAGAATGATCACTTGAGCAATATTGTATCGGTTTGCTCTTCCCCAAGTAATTATAACTCAAAAGAATAATGGGGAAGATTAAGCATGATCTATGACACTATATTCACCCTGTGCTCTTTTCAAACTGGCAGGAAAATGTAAGTGTGCTAAAATTATCTTGGGCAAATGTGATGTTTCCATGGTAAAACAAAATACAATATAGAGTACCTCACTATAATAAACCTTAATGATTTCAAGACCCCATTGTGCATGCCATGTAGACTTAGTCAGTTAGTCGTCTGGCACTGGGTCATTACCTGCAGCAAACTTTCTATTCACCACCCACAAGTTCGCTCACATTAAGATGTTGCCACAAGCAGGAACTGTTGCTTAATAGTAAATGCTCATTTGCACTGATCTGCACCTGAACTAATATTAATAATAGGTTATTAATAACATGTAAATCAAAGCACACCAATACACCTACCCTGTTATTGCGAAGACCTGAAGCAGAATGGCTTCCAATGCTACCCGGAGTTCCACTGTGAGACATTGTGGCAACTGCTAAAATAATAATCAAGATATAACAAGTGTATTTGGTTTGGTTGCTAAAAACATTTTATACATATTTGATTAACATGGTTTTTTTCTAAATTTCATATTATATGAAGTTTTTACACCAGATACTAAGTTTAACCCTTTGAAAGTAATCCAATGGCTCACCTAAAAACAGCTCAATCTTTTGCCAGACAAGAGAAAATATGGAAAGTGATGTTTAAACCTCAGCTCATCCTATTTATATGCCCAGTGGACTTGCTTGTTGCTTTTTTTTCTCTCTTTTCAACCAGGTTAGATCATAAAGGGATAAACAAAACAAAATGGTATTGCACTGAAGCAGCAGAAGCTGACACCAGCTCTTTGCTTTGTTTCACTTTGCAACATCGCACAGATCAGCAAAAACTACAGTCTACAGTAGACACAAGTGCACCCTGGAACAAAGAGCTGTCCTGGTAGACAGCTTTGTACAGCTTTTGTTTAATTTATGCTGCAAGTATCATAAAAAGTTTGAGTTTAACAAGAACACAAGCCAATGCTTTGGACAGTATGTATTGTTCTAACTAACAAATTTCACCTTACACACTTGCAGTACTTTAATTATTTAAAATCTGCAACCAGTGTTTTAAATGTGGAAGTGGCAAGCCTACACCCACTGATCAGAGCTGGACTAAATATTCCTGAGACCTGAACACAAGAATATTTAAGGCCCCTTTCACATAACACCTATTCCCCATCCATTAAAACACAAATATAAAAACACAAATGTGAACTGCAGCAGCAAATGTCAGTATTTATACTGTAACTAAATCAGCCATCTCTGCCCTATCTCCTCCACTTTTGACAGTATTTTAAAATGCGAGAATATTTTGATCCAGTAATTGTATGCAGTTTTTCTGCAATATGGTGAAATTTACTGCATACAGCTTCACTACTCCCATCATTACAATCACAGAGAACTTCCTTCAATCCCTCATCACCCACATGCCCTTACCTCCTTCTAACTCCTTTCCTCCTGCATCTGCCTCAGGAAAAAGTCTCTTCCATGTCACTTTCAAATTCCCAACTGCCTACCCTTTCGCTCTCCATTTGCCATAACACTTCTACAGTTGTTGATCTGCTCAATCAATTCCTCACCTCCACCTTACCCACCCTCATCCCCTTTCTCTTTTCCAGCCTGATGGTTTCCCAATGTTTGCTTCCTTAAGTCCAAGGGCACAGACTTAAGTATATCTGGCACACAACTAGTTTAACTCTCCATCACCAGATCTGACTGGACCACATCAATCACTATAAGGCCTGCTCTACTCTGCAAAGACAATTTATTACTTCAGGATCTTCCTGAACAACAAAGATAATCTCTGCTTCTTTTCTGCACTACTAACCATCTCCTTAAATCCTCTTTTTTGCCTGCTCCTCTCTCACCTCCAATAATAATTGAGAGGAGTTCTTGGACTTCTTTCTCAATAAGATTGAAAACATTCATTCAGCTGCCTCTGCCACATCTCCCCACCTCCACTTCCCTTCCAGACCAAATCTCCTCCAAGGTTTCCCTGCCCTAGCCAGAGACCACATCTTTTTCTAATTTCTCTCCCCATGCCCTCTCTAAGCTTATCTTATCCATAAGACCCACCTCTTTCTCTCTTGACCCCATTAAAATGCTGACCGCATTGTAAATGATTCCCTCTCCTCAGGTAGTTCCTCTCCTTCACCATCATCACTCTCCCTCCTCCTGAATAAACCCACCTCCAACCCCTCTGTCGTTGTAAACTACTGTCCCATCTCAAACTTCTCTTTCCCTGCTGAAGGCCTTATCTGTATTGCACCTCCCAAACCTGTGCCTATCTTTCCAGCAACTCCATGTTTGTATCTCCATAATCAGGCTTTGGCCCCTTTTGCTGTCCTGAAATAGTCCTAAGCCACAAATGACATCCACTGTGACTATGGTGCATTACCCCTCCTCATTCTTTTCAACCTCTCTCTAGCCTCCGACATGGTCAAGCAGCATCTTCCTCCTATGCCTCTCCTCCACCATCCAGCTCAATGGAACTCTCATTGCATGGTTTAACTTACTTATCCCACTGTAGCCAGTGCAGCTCCAGAAATCTTCCCACCTTTGCACCATTACCTCTATAGTCCTTCAAGGATCTAATCTCAGACGCCTTCAGTTCATCAACAATCTGCCCCTTGGGCAACAACATCTGAAGACATGGGGTCAGATTTTGCATGTATGCTGGTGACATCCAGCTCAACATTTCCATTACCACCTCTGTGTTATCAGACTGCTTCTCTGATACTCAATCCTGGACAAGCCACAACTTCCTCCAGTTAACCATTGGGAAGACTGAAGTCATCGTCACCGTCCCCAGCTACAAACTCCATTCCCACGCCAATGATTCCACCCCTCTCCCCAGCTACTGTCTCATGTTGAACCAGACTATTCACAGCTTCAGAGTCATTTATGACCCAGAGCTGAACTTCTAACCTCATATCCTGCCAACCACAAAGACAACCGACATGCATTACCATAATATTGCTCCTCTCAGTTCCTGCTTTGGTCCATCTGCTGCCAAAACCCTATTTCACGCTTATGTCACAGCCAGATCAACTATTCTAATGTTCTCCTGGCTGGCCTCCCTTCATACACCAACTCATTCAAAACTCTGCTGCCTATAACTCATTCTGCACCAAGTCCCGCTCACCCATGCCCCTCTGCTCGGTGGCTGACATTGGCTCCTGGTCCCACAGTACCTCAAATTTTAATTTCTATCCTTGTGTTCAAATCCCTTCACAGCCTCAACCTTCTTCATTTTTTCTTATTGTTTTTATATTTCTTATTTATTTTTTTATTTAAGATTAATTATTAATATTACAATACATTGGAAATAAAATGATTGATCTGAAGAGCACAACAGTGCCAGTTGTGTTCAGGGGACAAGGAGTTGGCATGCAGCTAGCCCAGGCTGCCTTGAACTTTGTGGGAGAGGAGGACTGCAAGGCATGCATTAGCTTCTGGATTTTGAGGAAATACCTGGAGGAGAATCCACAGCCTCAGTACAAGGAACAGATAGTGAACTGTCAGCACAGGTCATCAGTCCTCTTCACATTGGTTTGGAACAAAGGTCCTCAATTTATTATACAGAAAAAAATCAAAAAAAAATCCCTTTATGGTTTAAATTATTATGACCACACATTAAATGAATTATCATTTACAGACAAGAATGTATGTATATATTAATGACACTGTGGCTGTTGCATATAGCATGGATGCATTTAAGAGAAAGTTAAATAAACACATCAGGAAGGAAAGAATAGAAGATTGAATTGATAGGTGGTTCGATAAAGGAGGGTGAGAGGAGGCTTGTGTGAAGCATAAACATCGGCGTAGAGCTGTTGGGCCGAATGGCCTATTTCTGTGCTGCACATTCTATTTAATTAAAAGAAAATCTATTTACCTTCTCTCTTTAACACTCTGAGAACTCTGCATTCCTCCAACTCTGGCGCCCCACAACTGGCAACCATGCCTTCGGCTATCTAGGCCCAAATGGCTAGAATTCCCTCCCTAAACTTTTCCTCCTTTCCACCCTTCTCTTGTCCTTTAAGGTCCTCCTTCAAACACACCTCTTTGGCCAAGCTTTGGTTTGATGCTGATTGTTATCCGATTACACTTCTGTGCACCACATTGGGTCATTTTGCTATGTTAAAGATGCCCTATAAATGCAAATTATTGTTATTGGTTAAGCCTTTACATTGAGTATGTGCTCACATAAACTTCTAGCAGGCATTCAGTTGGTAAGAACAACAGGGCATGATGGCCATTTTATTACACCCTAATCCAGAGCACTAAAGCCAGTTGTAATACTGCAACAATGCTCCAGCTACTCATGTTGGTACTTGGTAGCACTTACCACTGTGCCGAGGATGCCTTTTCTTGACTTTCTCCTATATGGTACAGCCAGTCACTGAAACTCCCATAGTTCTAACATTCAAAGGAATCCTTGAAAATGCATTGTCAACATTGAGTTGCCTGCTTCCAAATGCCATTATTAAATTATATGACGTATGTGATATGTGCTGTATATCAGGGTCCCATTTAACACATTTATCTAGTGGCAATAACAGGCCAAATAATAGTCTCAAGTTAACTATGATATTGGGTCCTCTTACTACATAAGTATTGCATGCAATCGGCCTTGCAATGTGTTTTTTTTTGTTAATTATTCCCGTTCAATTTTTACCCTCCCTTCCTAGTCACACAGACATTGTCGGGATATGATTCAGCAAATGCTTGCTATCCTCTGGTAGTTCTTTTCAGTGATCATTCTTTATGTGTGAGCCTAGATTGTGTGTTGGAAGGCTATTTAATCATGGAAGGGGTCCAGCAGAAATCACAAGTTAGTTTTTTTTTTATTTGTTCATGCGATGTGGGCATCGTTGGCTAGGCCAGAATTTATTGCAAATCCCTAATTGCCCTTGAGAAGGTGGCGGTGAGATGACTTTTTCATAATCAGTGATCATAAGTGAGAGCGGCAAGATTTTTCTCCATGTGAAGCAGATTTTTCCTTATAAACTCAGGGCAATTGTAGTGTAAATATTTTAAATTTAGAGTTTGTGTTATGGTTAGCACTGCAGCCTCACAGCTCCAGGGACCTGGGTTCAATTCTGGGTACTGCCTGTGCGGTGTTTGAAAGTTCTCCCTGTGACCGCGTGGGTTTTCGTCGGGTGCTCTGGTTTCCTCCCACTGCCAAAGACTTGCAGGTGATAGGTAAATTGGCCATTGTAAATTGCCCCTACTGTAGGTAGGGGGTAGGGAATATGGGATTACTGTAGGGTTAGTACAGACTCGGTGGGCCGAAGGGCCTGTTTCAGTGCTGTATCTCTAAATAAATGTGTGAAACACTACTTCTGAGATGTTTAGTTTTTTTATGCCTCTGAGGCTGCTGCCAATATAGAATAGCATATCAAAAATGCTCGGTGTAACATGACAGGGTGACACCCCAATGGAAAATTTATCTAAATTAGTCTTCCACTGAAAATCATTGAAACTAAACAAAGGCAAATTCAATTTCAACTAGTGCTGTCCCATGGGTCTTGGGATCCAAGCAATGATACAAGATAAATTAGTACAACTTCAGGATAAGATGGTGAACTTGAATAACTAAAATGGAATCATTTCACATAATCTCCACTATTGACATCCACTTGAGCACAGCAACATAAAATTGTAATATGTGGTGCCAGAAACAACAGCGTAATGTATTTTCCCATCTTAATTCACTGATTTAAAGCTGGCCTGTTTCTGCTGATATGTATCCATTTGAGTTCTTAAATGAGTTTGCATTTTCATTTTGTATATGCAACACTGGCCTGGATTTTGTAGTCAGTTATGAATGAATGATGTCAGCCGTTCATTGTACTTACACTTGCCCGCATACATTTGCTGGGTGTGTACTACAGGCCTCCAAACAGTCAGGGAGAGATAGAGGAGCAGATATGTAGGCAAATCTCAGAGAGGTGTAAAAATAATAGGGTAATAATAGTAGGGGATTTCAACTTCCCCAATATTAACTGGGATAGTCTTTGTGCAAAAGGCTTAAAGGGAGCAGAATTCTTAAAGTGCTTCCAGGAGAGCTTTTTGAGCCAGCGCATAAAAAGTCCTACAAGAGAAGGGGTGATACTAGACCTAATCTTAGGGAATGAAGACAGACAAATGGTAGAAGTGTCAGTGGGGGTGCATTTCGGGAATAGTGACCATAACTCTGTAAGATTTAAGGTAGCTATGGAAAAGAACAAAGATGGACCTGAAATAATGGATAGAGGATTGGCTAACCAACAGAAAACAGAGAGTCGGGATAAATGGGTCCTTTTCTGGTTGGCAAGATGTAACTAGTGGGGTGCCACAGGGTTCAGTCCTCGGGCCCCAACTATTTACAATCTATATTAATGACTTGGATGCAGGGATAGAAAGTACCATAGCCAAATTTGCAGATGACATTAAAATAGGTGGAATAGTAAGTTGCAATAAAGAAATAACAAATTTACAAATGGATATGGATAGGTTCGGTGAATGGGCCAAAATTTGGCAAATGGAGTTTAACATGGATAAGTGTGAGGTTATCCATTTTGTTTGGAAGAATAGAAAGGCAAATTATTATCTAAATGGAGAGAAACTGCAGAGTGCAGAGGGATCTGGGTGCCCTAGTGCATGAATCACTGAAAACTAGTATGCAGGTGCAGCAGGTAATAAGGAAGGCAAATGGAATTTTGGCATTTATTGCTAAAGGAATAGAATATAAAAGTAGAGAAGCGTTGCTGCAACTGTACAAGGCATTAGTGAGACCGCACCTGGAGTATTGCGTACAGTTTTGGTCCCCTTACTTGAGGAGGGATGTAGTTGCATTGGAGACAGTTCAGAGCCAGTTCACTAGATTGATTCCAGAAAGGAGGGGTTTGTCTTATGAAGAGAGATTGAGCAGTTTAGGCCTTTACTCTCTAGAGTTTAGAAGAATGAGAGGAGATCTAATTGAGGTATACAAGATGGTTAAGGGTATTGACAAAGTAGACGTAGAGAGGATGTTTCCTCTACTGGGGCAATCTAGAACAAGAGGTCATAGTTTTAGGATAAGGGGTAGCAGATTTAAAACAGAGATGAGGAGAAATTACTTCTCTCAAAGGGTCGTAAATCTGTGGAATTCACTACCCCAGAGTGCTGTGGATGCCAGGACATTGAGTAAATGTAAGGAGGAGATAGATTTTTAATTAGTTAAGGGTTGAAGGGTTATGGAGAACGGGCAGGACAGTGGAGTTGAGGCCGAGATGAGATCAGCCATGATCGTATTGATTGGCGGAGCAGGCGCAAGGGGCTGAATTGCCTACTTCTGCTCCTAGTTCTTATGTTCTTAAAGGTACTGAATTGGGGGAAGGCCGATTTCAATTTGATAAAACAGGATCTGGCCAAAGTGGACTGGGAGCAGCTATTTGTAGGAAAGTCTACATCAGACCAGTGGGAGTCATTCAAAAAGGAAATAGTGAGAGTTCAGAGCCAACATGTTCCCGTAAAGGTGAAGGGTAGGACCAACAAGTCCAGAGAACCCTGGATGTCAGGAGATATAGAGGATTGGATAAAGAAAAAAAAGGCTTCCGGCAGATTCAGAGGGCTGAAAACAGCGGCGGTCCTAGAGAAGTATAGGAAGTGTAGGGGGGTACTTAAAGTAATTAGGAGAGCGAAGTGGGTATCTATGATGTAAGTACTGCAATGTCATGTCCTTCCACGAGTTTCAATGTCAAGTCTCTCTGTGAGATACCAGCACAGCAGAGCTTCTGGAGGAGCAGGACCACTTGCACAGCAACTTCCTGATTTCTGCATTTGACTGCCCGTGTGTGGTTGCTGGAAGTTGCTGTCCAAATTACACTTCAATAACAGTGAACGCTGATAGCCTCGGTTATTTTTACCTCAAAATCCAGGCCATTGTTTATTTTCACTAAAACAAGATTATTTTTATTTGAAGAACTGAAATTGCTAACATCATTCTGATAGTTAATCAATTGCTTATAGAGGTTTCAGTATTTACATTTTTAAAACCCTCAAATCTTAGTGCTCTAATATAGTGGGTTAAATATTGCTGTGGAGTATTTTGAACAACTTGGGGATTTCATAAATTTACAACAGTAGTGTGGATTGTTTGTCTATGCTCTCAAAACATATTGTCCAGGGGCAGAACACTGTGCATGTGAATATTCTATGTATATAAAATTGCAGCCTTAGCTATTCAGTGAAAATCCAAACACCTAATTTTATATAGTAATCCTTTTCAGGTATATAGGCCGTGTGATAATACCAGTTGAAAGCTAACCATGTTTGTCCAATATTTCTTCCTCTCTGTTACTTTACCAGCAACAGTTATTCTAAATGGGCTAACTGAAATAGCAGAGGGGGGAAATTTCAAACAAACGTTAGCAATAGTTTGCTAGCATCCCATGGTATAATTTCAGGGTCAGTATTTTCAAATAAACCATATTGTGTTCCAAGTTATTTTCTGTTAACAAACTGTATTAAACACAGTTTTGTTTCACATTTTTAGCTAAAGGTTATTCACGCATATACTGGACATGCAGATTTTAATCTTTCTGCTCATACCCCAGGACAGAGTTGAAACAGAAATCCATGGGATCAACCATAAACAATGAGATGTTGGCATTCAGTATCTGCTGCTCACTAGACCACGAATCAGACTCGCTCACTTCTCACTTTCTATTCAATGGTTGACTATAAATAGCAGAGATGAAACTCAACACAGAATCGTTTTTGGAACCTACCCCATACAGCTCGGCTCTGGTAAGTTGATTGTTTCTCATTTTTATTTCATTCCAATTTAATTTCAATTTCCTCTAATTTGCCTCAATTTGTTTGACATTTATTTCTGCTTCGTAAATTACTCCATTGCACCAATTTAGCTAGATATATTGGAACATTATAAAGGCTGTGGCCAAGCTTTTAATGTATAAAATGTTGATAAATTTCTAAAAGCTGTCACCTTGTGAAGAGAAATTGTGCCATTTGACTTCTTTTAGGATAAAAACCTCCAAACTACAAGCATGGCGCAAACAAACCCCGCAGGAATTTTCAAGGTACTGTTTACTTTTCTAGAATATTTAATCAGAATTGAAACTTTTGCTTTTGTTTATCGCTCTTTTTCCTGAATATCATGAGAAGAGTAAAAATTGTGATTATTGCAGATTACTGCTTATGATCAAGAAAATTTCCAGGGCAAGAGGATGGAATTTACTGCATCCTGCAAGAATATTATGGATTGCGGTTTTGACAATATTCGATCCATCAAAGTTGATTGCGGAGTGTGAGTCAACAGCCTTTACATATTTTTAGAACAAAAAATGCAGCCTTAACCGTTACTGTCGAACTTATTCCAAAACAAACCTTATCAAGCTTAATTAAAATGCAATCATCGATTTTTTTTAAATTCCACTGTCATTTGCAAATTAAAGTAATCAGCTCACAAAATTTTTTTTTTTACCCTTACACACTTTCATACAAATCAGTATTGCTGATGTTCATTTGCTGTCAACACAGCTTGGCTAATTGAGACACTGATAACATAGGAGGGAATTCGATCAGCTTCATATGTGTTTCTGATCTAAAATAAGTACCAATGTATTTAGAGTGCAGTTACACTGCTACTTTTGTTTTGATGCAAAGCAGTTTCCACATGGCAGTGACACACTAAAGCTGGGGGAGTGAAAGCACCTCGCGCTGGGGTCTCACGCCCAATTTGCAATGGTCAGGTGACAATATAATTCAAGCCTGCCTTAGTTCAGGCATACAGCCGGAAACTTTTTTTGCCTCTATTATTAAGTATATCACAGATTTTCAAATTAGTTTGCATAACACACACATCTATACATGAATGTGCACATCTCTCACCAATATCCATGGTGTGTGCATGTGGTGAGGCCTAAAATTGTCTTTCCTTCTGCAAAAGAAATGTAAGAGCTGAGTGACAGTTAACTCTGGTCTATCAACCCACTGCACATACACTTGTCTTGATCTCAGGACAGTACGGCCTGGAGTTTCCTCCTTGGGTGCAACCCAGAAGGTAGACCTAAAAATGTGCCCAATGTTGTGCCCATTTTGCCAATGTCAAGTTATGCAAAAGTATCCTTCCAATCTCATTAGAATATGTCCAAACTTTAAATGGGCATAAAGCATCATAAACAATCACTGCCCAAGGAAATGCTGAACCCACACCAGTATAATTCAATTAATTGAACCATCATTCAAGCGCATCAAGCTCAGCACATCCAGGAACCTGCAATCGAGGAGATTTTGCAATTTTTAATCTAATTTATACTTTTTCCATAAGAATGCATCAAAAGAAAACAGAAAATACAGAAGGCCTCAGTGAAGGAATTTTTTTCTCAAAGCATACAAAAATTGCAATTAAAAGACCAGAAAAATTACTTTGTTTCCTGCTGTGCTTGAAAATGTGGTCACATGTCGACAGATCCCCTAACCCATCAACCAAGTACATT
The DNA here is from genome assembly GCF_036365525.1 of Heterodontus francisci. Classification (NCBI taxonomy): domain Eukaryota; kingdom Metazoa; phylum Chordata; class Chondrichthyes; order Heterodontiformes; family Heterodontidae; genus Heterodontus; species Heterodontus francisci. Next base: position 42,087,005 of record NC_090400.1, read on the forward strand.
TGAGAGTCAGGATTGTGGCCCGTTTTGTGGGCGGAGATTTGTTCAGATGTAGGGTTTGATGGACGGAAGTAAAAGATCAAGGAAATTTGGCCGTATTGAATTTGTGCGGTATAATTATTGCCAGCTTAGTGGGCAGGTCTCGGTAACAGCTGTAGGGCTGAGTTGGGTCATGGTTTCAGACTGAGGCAGAAGCATGTGACTCATATTCTGGATGGCAAGAAGCACAGGCCAACACTGCGAGATTCAGGCACATACTCAAGTCTTTAAAGCAATTATTCTGAGAACAAGTCTATAATCTCAGAGCTTGCTCATCAAGAGGAACTCAATCAGTTTTAGATAGTTTAAAAGTCTCACGTTAACTATTGCTGCAGAGATGAACTCAATAGAAGTTGCACTGCTCCCTGAAGATTCTCTTTGGGGAAGCAGTTGCTTCTCAGCAAATTCAGGCCACTGCTTATATTTACTGCATCGCTGTGTAGATGTAGTGACCTTGCTGATGAATGAATCAGCAAATTATTGCTAATAGATAATGTTAGGAATTATTTGTGTTTCTCAATTTTAACATAGGGTGAGAGTGTAACAATGTCTATTTTTGAAAAGTTGACATGAAAGCTATTTTCTTCTTGTAGGTGGGCTGGTTATGAACATTCCAGCTTCTTTGGGCAACAATTTATTCTGGAGAAAGGCGAGTACCCTCGCTGGGATGCCTGGAGTGGCAGCAATGCTTACCACACTGAGAGACTCATGTCCTTCCGCCCCATTTGCTCTGCTGTAAGTTGGTTCACTATTCAGTATCTCTAGGGCTTGATGCTAGCACAGCACATACTTCACATAACTGACAATGCAACATATATCACCAAATAAGGTAATGTTACTCATTAACAGAAGTTTATACGGTTAATCTTCTTGGTACCTCATCACTATGCCAGCTTTCAGAAACTGAATTATCATAGAATGGTTACAGCACAGAAGAAGGCCATTCAGCCCATCTTGCCCATGTGGCTCTCTGCAAGAGCAGCTCTGCCACTCCCCCACCCTTTCCCTGTAGCTCAGCAATTGTGTTCTCTTCAGGTGCTTATCCAATTCCCTTTTGAAAGCCACAACTGAATCTGCTTCCATCACACTCTCAGGCAGTGCATTCCAGATCCGAACCACTCGCTGCGTAAAGAAGTTTTTCCTCAGCTTGCCGTTGCTTCTTTTGCCAATCACCTTAAATGGGTGTCCTCTGGTCCTCGAACCATCCGCCAACAGAAACAGTTTCTCCGTATCTACTCTGTCTGGACCCCTCATGATTTGGAACACCTCTATCAAATCTCCTCTCAACCTTCTCTTCTCCAAGGAGAACAACCCCAGCTTCTCCAATCTATCCTCATACTCCAGTTGAGGCCAAACCAGTGTTTTATAAAGGTTCATCCTAACTTCCTTGCTTTTGTACTCCATGTATCTATTTATAAAGCCTAGGATCCCAGATGTCTTTTTAACCACTAGCACAGAGACATGGAAAGGGATCTGGAAATAATGGTAGAGTAATGTCATTGTCAATATCTGAGTGTTGCAATACAATTAAAAAATTAACTGTGCTGAAATATAGATCTAGAACAGAAGTCTGTGGCATTTATGTTAAAAGTTTTACAATGCAATTTTGGACCATACATGTGATATTGTATTTCGTTGCAGTCATCATAATACAAAAAATATAATTGAATTTAAAAGGGCACAGAAGCAACAAGCTTAATCTCAAGTGTAAAGTGATGTGCTATAAGAAAAGCTTACAGAAACTTAAGTTTTACATTCTAGAGGGTAACATTTGTGACATATGCAAAATATTAAACAGTAGAGATAGACCCTGATTATTGCAATGCTGACTTTGTTCTGTTCATTTGCAAATGTATTGCAGCATCTACAAATGCACTCAGCATGTATGTTTATCATTATCCTTTAGCACCATAAAGAGTCCAAAATTATTATTTTTGAGAAGGAAAACTTCATTGGTAGACAGTGGGAGATGTGTGATGACTACCCCTCTTTGCAAGCCATGGGCTGGTGCAACAATGAAGTTGGATCTATGAAGGTTCAAGCTGGCGCGTAAGTTGTGTTTTCATGTTTAAAAAACAGTAAAGTTGGGTTATTGCAGTTTAAGGATGAAAACTTAGCTGGATCCAGTCAAGTCCTGTACATCTTAAGGGCTTGTTGATCACATCCATTTTACTGTTTCTGCTTCTAAAATAACAGTTTACCTTAGACCTGAAGAAAATAACCTATTTGATCAATTCTAACTAGCTCAGAAGTACCCAGAGCAGGGCTATCCAAGCTGTGCCTATGGGCCTTTTGCAGCTCCTGAGCCCTTGTAATCCAGTCCTGGAAGCCCTGGCACGTGATCCCATTTCCAGTTACATGCCCTGGTTCATATTTGTGAAACTTAACATGGATTCAAAGTTCATTTAGTAAAGTATGCTGTTTTCCCACTCCAGATGGGTGTGCTACCAATACCCAGGATACCGTGGCTTCCAGTACATCATGGAATGTGATCGTCATGCTGGAGAATACAAGCACTGGAGAGAGTGGGGATCCCATGCTCAGACCTTCCAGATCCAGTCACTCCGTCGCATTCAGGAGTAAACCAACACATTAACAGAGCATCAGAGGGGGTCTGCAGAAGAAATCTATTGGTATACTTGATACTGCATTCTGTTGTAGAACAACAACCTGTGCGCTGTGATTGATTTAAGATCTCATCGCAATAACTTGGGGTACTGAAATATTCAAATAAAAGTCATAAAAATGTTTCCGTTCTCTGTCTCAAGTTGCACATGAGCAATTACTTGTTCTAAAGTTTCAATACTGCTTGACTGAAGAGACTCATCAGACTCGTTTTCTACTAGGTGATGAAATACCGCAGACAAACAAAGCAGGTAGTTGGATTCTGGAAATGAACCACAGAAAGGCAATCGGCCATGAGGCTTAAAGCACATTAATCATGATTGGTTCGTGTTCCCAGTATCACAAACATCTTGGTTTTCAAATACACTGACAGTCAGTTTGTATTTGATTTATGCTTTGCTTTTCAGTAAGAATCCAACAAGGCATATATATCCCGATGCTTCAAAGTAATTCAAGGTGGCAGCTTGAATATTATTATTTTGTTGACTATTTAAATGAAGTCCATGAGAGACTGCATTTCCCAGATGGAGACTGACTAATAAACTAAATAATCAATATTACTCATTATAAATACACTCTGCACTTAGTGTTCACGTAATTAAAATTTGCTCCATCACACACAACTGGTTGAGCGCTCTTTCTTCTCCACATGGTTAAGGAGTCTAAGTGGCCTGGCCAGTTTGAGAGTTTAATCCTGCTCAGACAGCAGAACTCTTCCGCAAGTGCCAGCTGGAAATTACGAGACGTTGATTGTCCCCAGTGATTGGCTGATAGTGTTTCACCCAGTAACTCCCCAGCATGAAGGATGATATCCCCTTTGAAATGGCTCAAGCAATCAAGTGAAAATGTTGAAGACTCTGCAGAATAAAAACAATGTTATCAAATGTTCTTCAAAAATGCAGAACAATTTCCTGTACTTAGAAATGAGGGCATGACCTTTTAACCACTTTCGCTATTTACTATCATTAAATGTTTTCCTGCCCAAATTACAGGCAATTGCATTGTTATTTTAATAATTTGCTAAAATACGAAAACTTAAAAACAATGCAATTGAATGTCTTAAATAAATTACAATGCTTACTTTCAGATAATCATGTTGCGCACTTGAAATCAAGGACGAGATTGTGCAATAAAAATAGAATCTAAACTTCTTGATTAGGAAAAGCATTGTACAAAACAGTTTCACCTTGCTATTTTCTATTCTCTAAGCTTCAATTAAGCTTTAATCAGTTAATTGCTATGAATTCTAGGAATGTACCACTTGAAACCCCACTTGAACTTTTTTTGAATATTGTACATAAGATTAAGTTATTTTACTCAGCACGCCATTGGGAAGGGATAATAATTACTTTGAGCCAAGGAAAATTCCCCCTGGAGTAGGAGTGTAAAGCCCTTCCTTTCTTACCATCTATATCCGGCCAGGCCAGAAAAAGCACTCTGTCAGAAAACTGTTCCAGGATTTCAGGACCACTGGTCTAAAGTTATAAAAACAGAAGTCACCTTTAGCAGTAAATGCTTTCTTCCCCAACTTATTGTTAGGCTAATTATTTGTAATAACAGAGAACTTTAGTCACCTGACAACTATTTTAAACACCTATAGATTGCAAACTATGATCAATATTATAAATTGTACTTGGTAATGCAGTACACAATTTGTACAATTGAACTACACATAATATTTGGAAAAAATCCATATCGATTCAAAGTTAATATATATTTAATAATCTATTTTCTTACCCAGATGGGCATAATTTATATATTCTACATTGGCCATTTAAATGAATTGAAATGTTAAAGGTAATCAGTTAACAAAGAAAGGCTGCATTTATATGGCTCTTTTCATGCCCTTGGTACATCTCAAAGGCAATTAATCACAGTTTGAACTGTATTCACTTTTTGGCAAATGATGTTGACTCCCCTCTCATCACATCTGATAAATGTGAAAGACAGCTCCCTAGCTTGTTAACAATGTTAGTTATGTCATGCTATTCGAGCCCAAGCTTCAAAATGACTGTGCAAATCATATATTTCTCTCCATCGTAGAATTCAATACCAATAGTATTCTGGTTGGGAAATGGGATGTGACTTGAATTGTGCTGTATGTAAAAATGTGTGCAGACACTTGCTACAGAATATTTTTTGTGAAAATTCAATGAGACCAGACCAGTGGATTTAGAAGTAATTGAAAACAAACAATAAACTTTATTAATATATAATTTTAGGCTACACTAATGTGGTCAGGTTGGGCAGGAATCTTCCTTCCCCCAATTAACCTTTGGATCAAGCTACTAGGAGATTTTGTGACATTGGCTGAGGTTGCACTCAGCCAAAGATAACAGCTAGCAATCAGCCATGAAGTGTCAGCTTGCTGGAACACAGCAAGACCCAACACTGATTCCCAGGCACATTGAGTGAGTTTTCTCTAAGAACAGCATTTATTCCATTTTTGGGGGGATGGAGGTTTCACTCCAGCCCTTTCACTAAGAAATGGTTTTATTCTTTTACTATTAGAATGAGTGGGAAAAATTAATTGCTTCTCAACAGATCTGGACATTATGTAAAAGAGTAATGGAATGTTGGCCTTTATTTCTAAGGGGAGGAATTAATGCACTGAACCTTGAACAGAACTCATCTGGAGCACTGCATTCCATTTTGGGGATTTAAAAGGGTTAAATTATGAAGACAGGCTGTATGAAATTGGTTTGAGTTTAGACAGTTGAAAGGTGCTCTAATTGCAGTGTTGAAAATGATAAAGGGATTCAATAGGGTCGATCCATTGAAATTACTTCCTTTGATGGTAAATCCAGAAAAAGCAGGCACTATATTAAAATTAGAGCTGGGTCATTCAAGAGTGAAATCAGAAAGCACTAAGGTAAAGGGGGTCCAATTGGCTAGCTCCCAGAAACGAGTATGGGGATTGCGATGCACAATTAACCCACATCCACTGATTGCAAGGCAGGCAGCATGCCAACTTTAAGCTGTTGACTCATTTCCATGATCCAGCACTAACCATACAGTTCATTGGCTGCAAGCATTTGCAAAGGGTCAATATAGTGAAAGCATAGCACCACTTAAAGCTGGCCTGCATTGTTTAAAACTTGTCTGTACCCCTTAAAGGGGAGGTACATTGTGGTTGGATCATGGTTGAAGCGAATCTGACCGAGGAAAGAGTAAGGAATGCCACACAGGGGAGAGAATGGGCTCCAAGGTTTTTGGATGCTGCACTGAAGGCCTTGGTGGAGCAGGTGGAAAGGGAGTGGGACGCCCTGAATCCGCAGGAGGGACGGAGACCCTCCAGACGCATAGTCAAATGGAGCAGATAGCCAGCTATTCAACCATGCCAACCACATCAGACAAGGTTGCATGACACTCTCTGACATACCTCCCTCTGTCTTGCAGGACAAGGTAGTGCACAACTGGGGGCAGCAGGAGTTAACCGGAAGGGGACTGGCATGGTGATGGCGTTAGCCATTATTGGGACACCCATTGCTGAGGCGACGGGCACCAGCAGGAAAACACCAAAGATGATGATACCTCATACCTAATTTACCTTCTCACAATCCATCTCCCCCTCATCCCACATACTCTGCTTATTTACAAGCTGCAAATGGTATAAGCATGTACTTCTACTTTCCCTCCTCCCTGCTCAAAAAACATAACACTGTGCCTTTCTCCTTTCAGATACCCAAGTGAAGCAACCTGACTAGGTAATGGAGAAACACCAAGAAGAGAGCGTTGATGAAGACACAGCACCATCACTTGATCTCACATTTACTGCCACCAGCTCAGATACACATTCCCAGCCGGCATCCCACATTCTATCCTCCGTAAACTTGAGGTCATCCAAAACTCTGCTGCTGTGTCTATTTCTTGCAACAAATATCACCCCTGTGCTCGCTGACCGACATTGGGTCCTGGTAAAGCAATACCTCGATTATAAAATTCTCATCTTTGTTTTCAAATCCCTCCATGGCCTTGCCCCTCCACATCTCTGTAATCTCCTCCAGGCCTATGACCCTCCCAGATATCTGTAATCTCCTCCAGGCCTATGACCCTCCCAGATATCTGCGCTCCTCTAAACGTGGTCCTTCAAGCATTCAAGATTTTAATTGCTGCACCATTAGTGACCATGCCTTTAGCTGCCAAGCTCTGCAGTTCCCTCCCTAAACCTCTCTGCCTCTCTTTCTTCCTTTACGACACTCCTTAAAACTTACCTCTTTGACCAAGCTTTTGGTGGCTTGGTGTCAAATTTTACTTTATAATGCTCCTGTGAAGCACCTTGGGACATTTTATTACATTAAAGGCCCTATATAAATACAAGTTGTTGCTAACACTGCACCTTAGAGGATAGATGAGAAGCAGGATCTGCACACAGTGAGACACTGGGCACGTGGACTGCAGCCAGGGCAGGGGGCAAGGATAGTGCAAGCACCAGCTCCACAGAGGGCAAGGTCACACACAGGTTCTGCTACAGGGTACTCAGATAGGACTTTTCTGGGGCAGCCTAAAGAATGCTGATGGATATACAGAGTGAAATGCTTGGTGCATTGGGCAGCCTGCCAGAAAGTCTGCAGTCAAAGTCAAGGAGCATGGAGAAATCCAGCACCAACATGGCACGGGGCTTTGCGCAGAGCTTGTAACCCATCTTTTTCAGCCTGGAAGTGGTGGGTAACTCTGTTCTAGTTGGGGACCAAACCATGATACAGCATCTGATGGTTGATGTTCCAGCTTCTACTGCAGCACAAGCAGCAGCTACCCAACATCTGAGCGCTGCAGTGGAATCTCAGACTGCTGTCATGCAAGGTCATCTTGCTGCTGTGCAAGCTCAGACTATTGCCATCATGGATGTGGATTACAGTGTGCAAAGGGGCTTGCAGGGTGTCACAGCAGTCCAGGAATTTGTCCTCCGACAGATTATTAGGATTATGGAGGCTCCTCCCGTGGGGAGTGATGTGGCACCATGGTACATGAAACTGCTGTCCACTCTCAGGAAAACAGCAATCATCCTCCCACTCCTGCCACTCCTCTTGCTGTTGCCTGTAAGCCAGCCAGCCCAGACTACTGCCACCCATGTTGAAATGTGAAGTCCAAACCCAGGCCTTCTAGGCCCAGAGTTGCTCGAGATTGTCTTCCAAGGTCATCTCCCCCACTGAAAGTTAGCCATGCTGCAGCCACTGGGGTAAGACTTCATACGAGCACTAGAATAGGCAAAGACACACAAAAGACAGGCACTTAGAAAATGCACAAAGATGATTAGTTGACTTTTGCACACAATAAGGCATGATTTTATGTATACATTTGGTTTAGAATGTTTATTTTGTGCTGGCTTTTCTTCCTGCATTGTGGCCAAGTGGATGCAGGGATGGTCAGTGACAGAGGGAAGGGAAGGTCTGGGACTGGAGGTGAATAGACAACTGGGGTTGCAGTTACTGGTATCGCTCTCAGATGACAACCCAGGAAGGAAGGGACTGTCTAGGTCACCTCCTCCCTTTACCACCTCCTCCTCCTCCTCAGCTGCTCGCCATATAGCCTGTGGCAAGGGCTGTCCCCTCATGATTGTAAGGTTGTATGGTATGCAGGAGACCACAATGAATTTTGACACCTTCTCTGTCGAGTAACACAGGGCTCCTCCTGAGCGGTCCAGGCAGCAGAAGTGTTATTTCAGCATGCCAATGGTCTGTTCTATAACATTTTTAAAATTCTTTCATGGGATGTAGGCATCACGAGCAAGGCCCAGCATTTGTTGCCCATCCCTAATTGCCCTTGACAACTGAGTGGCTTGCTAGGCCATTTCAGAAGGCAGTTAAAAATCAACCACATTGCATGTGGCAGCATGGCTTTCATTGTATGCATGCTGCACGTGTGCATGAATTGTGCATCAGATTCAGCAGTCATGTCATCAACGGATAGCCCTGGTTGCCCAGTAGCCATCCTCTGGTTTGCTATACAGTGCCAGCTGCACCTGAGCAAACTTCCACAGAATGAAGGCATCATGATTGGTGCCAGGCTGCTGGGCATTGACCTGCATTATTCACTGCTTATAGTCACATATCAGTTGGATGTTGAGGGAGTGGAATCCCTTTTGGTTCCCGTATAGGGCAGAATCCCTTTAAATAGAGGTAGTGCAGAGTCAGTGGTCCTTCTCGCTGTTGAACATGTGTTCACCTGTGCAAGGTTAAGAGAGGGTGTTGGCTACAGGTTGAGCTCCAAAATGGCAGTGCAGCATCAAATCAGCATTACATGCTAATTGACAACATGTTCTGCCTGTTCTGCAAAATTCTGCCCAACAGTCAATGTGCACAAGCTAATGCCTGCACGAGTATGGTATATGCACATATCGCAAGCACCATTTTGGAGCTCTAGGGGCATCTGTAGCACCCAATTCCTCACCCATTCACTAATGGATACAAATTAGGAAATTAGAAGAGAAAAAGGTTTGTTGATTGCACAGAAAAAAGAGCATGTGTAAATCGTTCCTGGAAAGCTAGTCCTTATTAGACTGACCTCAGTTCAGTTTGACATTTACCAGTCCAAAACTTGTTGACCACATCCGATTGCTCATTAAGTCACATTCCTGTGGAGGGCGGCGCAGTGGTTAGCACCGCAGCCTCACAGCTCCAGGGACCTGGGTTCGATTCTGAGTACTGCCTGTGCGGAGTTTGCAAGTTCTCCCTGTGACCGTGTGGGTTTTCGCCGGGTGCTACGGTTTCCTCCCACAGCCAAAGACTTGCAGGTTGATAGGTAAATTAGCCATTGTAAATTGCCCCTAGTGTAGGTAGGTGGTAGGGAATATGGGATTACTGCAGGGTTAGTATAAATGGGTGGTTTTTGGTCGGCACAGACTCGGTGGGCCGAAGGGCCTGTTTCAGTGCTGTATCTCTCAATAAATAAAATAAATCCCTGTCCGCATCAGCCTCCAATGGCTTCTGCACCATGTAATGGAGTAAAAATCCTCATCTCATTTACAATTCCTTTCCCTGACTTACTTCTTTCCAACTCTGCAACCTTTTCCAATCACGTGTCACCTGCTCTTGACTCTGACTCTCTTTCGATCCTTCCCTCCTGCTCCACCTTCAGGATCTTCAGCTATCTCAGCAAACTCTATAATTCTCTCTCTCAAGCCCTCTGCTTTGCTAACTGCCTCACTACCTTTAAACAGACCTTTTTGGCAAGCTTTTATTCACCTCGCCTAACTCTTCTACCATGCTTGGCCTTTGTGAAGCACATTGGGACGACATACTACATTAAAGTTGTTAACATAAATGCAGATCATCATTATTACGTGCAGAAATGAAATCTACAATTTATGTTGAAGCAGGTCTGCTTAGGGCTTAGATTTTTTTTTCAAAGCTGAGTTATTGGCAAATTAGCCTATTTCTTTTGAACTAAAATGAGGATAAAATAAAGCAACTGTTGTTTTAGCAGCAGTTTGAAAATTTAAGGCAAACAATGTGAACCAGAATAAGAAACGCAAAATTGTCTGTAAGTCATCCCTGATCATCTGTTATTTTATAGATCTAAACACACACAGTGACAGATAAAAGCCACCAGCTCACTCATGGCTCCAGTCACTCTGTAAAAGCATTGTACATACCAAAATCTCTGAATATCGCATTTCTGGCGGGTAAACAATATTTGTATCAAATGATATCACATCTACTCCATGGCACTGAAGCAAATACTCCCAGTATCCTGTTCCCTTTATATAAAAAAAAAGATTAAACATGGCATGTTAAAATCCCAAATAATGGTTAGTCCTTCAACCATTTGATGTCATCCTTCCTGAATATTACCTTTAAAGTGTATGGCTTTTCTTAAATTAATCCAGTATCCTGACCGCGGCCATCCTTCCTAGCAACTTTGTTCCAACCGTTAACTATCCTCTGTAAAGAAATGCTTCTTGACATCCAGCTTAAACTTGGCTTTTACAATGCTGAAACTGTGGCCTCTTAATCTGGTGCGCTGCCCTGTAAGTATTGTCTTGGTTTACTTTCCCTGTTCCATATATCCTATACATCTATAAAATTCCCTCTGAGACTTTGCTTTTCAAAACTGAAGAACTCAAGCTTATCAAGTCATCCTCCATAGCTCTTCTTACTTAGCAGTAACAGCCCTCTGGGCAGCCCATTCAGTACAAACCAAATCCATGTTTTATCTTGATTTGTAAGAGTCTTTCATGTGGTACTTTATCACTTGGAAGTTTAGCTACTCTGTCATATGGCTTACTTCCTAACTTGAGATGCAACTTCTCAAAATACCTGTTATGTTAGTGAGAAAAGGCTCAGGGGAGATTAATTTCAGGTTTAAAAAATTATGAGGCGCTTTGATAAATTGAATTTGGGAAAAAATATTTCCTCTCATTGGGTCGTCCGTGACTAGGGATCATCAAATTAAAATAGTCACTTCTTTGAAAGAGAGAGAGATAGGGGAAATTTCTTTACACCGAAGGCTACGGGACATGTGCGGGGAAATGTGATTAGTTAGGACAGGTGATTGATGGTCGGCATAGGCTCGTTGGGCCAAAGGGCCTGTTTCTGTGCTGTGAAACTCTATGACTCTATGATTGTTGGAACATGAAATGATTTACCACATGGAGTAACTGAGGCAGAGATCATTGCATTAAAAACAAGAAATGCTGGAACCACTCAGCAGGTCTGGCAGCATCTGTGAAAAGAGAAGCAGAGTTAACGTTTCGGGTCAGTGACCCTTCTTCGGAACATTGGATCATTGCATCATGGTATCAGTGACAGCAAGGGATGATGATGGTGAAACTAGAAAATACTGATTGTCCAGGGGAGAGGAAGCTAATAGGAGTGGACTCAATTGATTTTAAAATTAGGAAAGGTAATGACATTTTCAAACATCCCAGGATTTATGTCTAGGATTGCAAGATTGTAACTTTTGTCAGTCAAATTTTGCTGCACCTTTTCCTGTGGGGACCGAGGCATGCACCTTGGTTAACATGCCTTCCCTGAGCCTGCTTTGAGTTGATAAATGTATTTTAGTGCAATCTATAGCCTTGGAAAATAAGCAAATGATCAAGATATTGTAAAAGCAAAATACTGCAGATGTTGGAAATCTGGAATAAAAATAGAAAGTGCTGGAAATACTCCGCAGATATGGCAGTATCTAATGAAAGGTCACAGACCTGAAACGTTAACTCTGTTTATCTCTCCACAGATGCTGCCAGACCTGTTGAGTATTTCCTGCACTTTCTGTGGTTATCTAACTATTGCACATGAGCTATATGACAGGAAGGGGGTGGGCAACACAAGAGTCCAGACCCAGCTGTTGCGACCAATTACCAGCAGAAGTGACAACACGATCATGTAATTTTAGAAGTACTTACAGCACCAGCTGAAACCACAGGTTGCTTTAAGTCTGCAATAAAGGTAATTGCTTCTGAATTTGGAATGGAAAAAGAAAATAATATTTGCAGTTTTTGGCAACTCAATTCATCAATATCCCTCAGTAGCTGAACCAGCTCTCTTCTTCGCCCATGTTGTAACTGAGGATCGCAGAACCTGTGAATGTCTGCTGGAAATTGCTCCATTTTAACGCAATACATTTTGTAATACAGGTTTTCTCCCCCACACTTTCTCTGCTCGACTGTTTGCCACTGTATTTCACCATTACTATCTGACTCCATTCCTAGCTGTACAACTGTCGCTTTCTCTGACGAAGTAGGAAGTAAGCACACGATTAATGCACAACTATCAGCGATACAGCACCTCCCTGAGGAAAAACAAATCACTTCAGGCAAAACTCCAGACTTGCATAACAACTAGAATGATAAAACACGAAGCTAATTGATTTTGTTTAATTTAGTTACACCAGTTTTTTAAAATCTTTGTACTAGTTATTTTACCATCATCTGGGAATGATGAGAACTGGCAATTAGGAGTGAGATTTATGATGGCAAAAAAATGAGGCTCGTTGCCACTCCATTTAATTACAAGAAATGTTATTTAGTCTTGAAGAGTCTACTTTTTCTCTTCTTCTTTGGCCTCCTTATCTCGAGAGACAATGGGTAAGCGCCTGGAGGTGGTCAGTGGTTTGTGGAGCAGCGCCTGGAGTGGCTATAAAGGCCAATACTAGAATGACAGACTCTTCCACAGGTGCTGCAGATAAAATTGGTTGTTGGGGCTGTTACACAGTTGGCTCTCTCCTTGCGCTTCTGTCTTTTTTCCTGCCAACTGCTAAGTCTCTTCGACTCGCCACACTTTAGCTCCGCCTTTATGGCTGCCCGCCAGCTCTGGCGATCGCTGACAACTGACTCCCACGACTTGTGATCAATGTTACAGGACTTCATGTCGCGTTTGCAGACGTCTTTAAAGCGGAGACATGGACGGCCGGTGGGTCTGATACCAGTGACGAGCTCGCTGTACAATGTGTCCTGGGGATCCTGCCATCTTCCATGTGGCTCACATGGCCAAGCCATCTCAAGCGCCGCTGACTCAGTAGTGTGTATAAGCTGGGGATGTTGGCCGCCTCGAGGACTACTGTGTTGGAGATGCGGTCCTGCCACCTTGAAGAGTGAGATGCATTAAAATAAGTGACATTTTTAAACAAACATGAATATCAATTCAAATGATTGAAGTGCTGCGAGTTGATTTTGATTTTTGAAATTATTTAATGCAAGTAATTCTTAAATTCTTGTATGTATTGAATAGTTTGCTGTGTGTGCACTAACATTTACTTGGCGTTGAAATGTGCACAGGTCAGACTGAACTGTATCAAAGATGAACTGGTTTAAAGCGAGAGTATCTGGTGCTGAAGAGTAAATCGAGATAGCAGCCGAAAGTAAAATCTCCCAGTTAATGCTCGCAAAAAGGGATGATGGTGGATAGTCAATGGCAAACATTTAAAGAGCGCATGGATGAACTGCAACAATTGTTTATCCCTGTCTGGTGCAAAAGTAAAACGGGAAAGGTAGCCAAACCATGGCTTACAAGGGAAATTAGAGATAGCATTAGATCCAAGGAAGAGCCATATAAATTCACCAGAAAAAACAACAGACCTGAGGATTCGGAGCAGTTTAGAATTCAGCAAAGGAGGACCAAGGGATTGATTAAGAAGGGGAAAATAGAGTACGAGAGCAAGCTTGTTTTAATGCAAGAAGTGTAGTAGGTAAGGCAGATGAACTTAGGGCTTGGATTAGTACCTGGGAGTATGATGTTATTGCTATTACTGAGACTTGGTTGAGGGAAGGGCATGATTGGCAACTAAATATCCCAGGATATCGATGCTTCAGGCGGGATAGAGAGGGAGGTAAAAGGGGTGGAGGAGTTGCATTACTGGTCAAAGAGGATATCACAGCTGTGCTGAAGGAGGGCACTATGGAGGACTCGAGCAGTGAGGCAATATGGACAGAACTCAGAAATAGGAAGGGTGCGGTAACAATGTTGGGGCTGTACTACAGGCCTCCCAACAGCGAGCGTGAGATAGAGGTACAAATATGTAAACAGATTATGGAAAGATGTAGGAGCAACAGGGTGGTGGTGATAGGAGATTTTAATTTTCCCAACATTGACTGGGATTCGCTTAGTGTTAGAGGTCCAGATGGAGCAGAATTTGTAAGGAGCATCCAGGAGGGTTTTCTAGAGCAGTATGTAAATAGTCCAACTCGGGAAGGGGCCATACTGGACCTGGTGTTGGGGAATGAGCCCGGCCAGGTTGTTGAAGTTTCAGTAGGGGACTACTTTGGGAATAGTGATCACAATTCCGTAAGCTTTAAAATACTCATGGACAAAGACGAGAGTGGTCCAAAAGGGAGAGTGCTAAATTGGGGGAAGGCCAACTACACCAAAATTCGGCAGGAGCTGGGAAATGTAGATTGGGAGCAGCTGTTTGAAGGTAAATCCACATGTGATATGTGGGAGGCTTTTAAAGAGAGGTTGATTAGCGTGCAGGAGAGACATGTTCCTGTGAAAATGAGGGATAGAAATGGCAAGATTAGGGAACCATGGATGACAGGTGAAATTGTGAGACTAGCTAAGAGGAAAAAGGAAGCATACATAAGGTCTAGGCGGCTGATGAAAGACGAAGCTTTGAAAGAATATCGGGAATGTAGGACCAATCTGAAACGAGGAATTAAGAGGGCTAAAAGGGGTCATGAAATATCTTTAGCAAACAGGGTTAAGTAAAATCCCAAAGCCTTTTATTCATATATAAGGAGAAAGAGGGTAACTAGAGAAAGGATTGGCCCACTAAAGGACAAAGGAGGAATGTTATGCTTGGACTCAGAGAAAATGGGTGAGATTCTAAACGAGTACTTTGCATCGGTATTCACCGAGGAGAGGGACATGACGGATGTTGAGGTTAGGAACAGATGTTTGATTACTCTAGGTCAAGTCGGCATAAGGAGGGAGGAAGTGTTGGGTATTCTAAAGGGCATTAAGGTGGACAAGTCCCCAGGTCCGGATGGGATCTATCCCAGGTTACTGAGGGAAGCGAGAGAGGAAATAGCTGGGGCCTTAACAGATATCTTTGCAGCATCCTTAAACACGGGTGAGGTCCCGGAGGACTGGAGAATTGCTAATGTTGTCCCCTTGTTTAAGAAGGGTAGCAGGGATAATCCAGGTAATTATAGACCGGTGAGCCTGACGTCAGTGGTAGGGAAGCTGCTGGAGAAGATACTGAGGGATAGGATCTATTCCCATTTGGAAGAAAATGGGCTCATCAGTGATAGGCAACATGGTTTTGTGCAGGGAAGGTCATGTCTTACCAACTTAATAGAATTCTTTGAGGAAGTGACAAAGTTGATTGATGAGGGAAGGGCTGTCGATGTCATATACATGGACTTCAGTAAGGCGTTTGATAAGATTCCCCATGGCAGGCTGATGGAGAAAGTGAAGGCGCTTGGGGTCCAAGGTGTACTAGCTAGATGGATAAAGAACTGGCTGGGCAACAGGAGACAGAGAGTAGCAGTAGAAGGGAGTTTCTCAAAATGGAGACGTGTGACCAGTGGTGTTCCAGAGGGATCCGTGCTGGGACCACTGTTGTTTGTGATATACATTAATGATTTGGAGGAAAGTATAGGTGGACTGATTAGCAAATTTGCAGACGACACTAAGATTGGTGGAGTAGCAGATAGTGAAGGGGACTGTCAGAGAATACAGCAGAATATAGATAGATTGGAGAGTTGGGCAGAGAAATGGCAGATGGAGTTCAATCAGGGCAAATGCGAGGTGATGCATTTTGGAAGATCCAATTCAAGAGTGAACTATACAGTAAATGGAAAAGTCCTGGGGAAAATTGATGTCCAGAGATATTTGGGTGTTCAGGTCCACTGTTCCCTGAAGGTGGCAACGCAGGTAAATAGAGTGGTCAAGAAGGCATACGGCATGCTTTCCTTCATCGGACGGGGCATTGAGTACAAGAGTTGGCAGGTCATGTTACAGTTGTATAGGACTTTGGTTCGGCCACATTTGGAATACTGCGTACAGTTCTGGTCGCCACATTATCAAAAGGATGTGGATGCTTTGGAGAGGGTGCAGAGGAGGTTCACCAGGATGTTGCCTGGTATGGAGGGCGCTAGCTATGAAGAGAGGTTGAGCAGATTAGGATTATTTTCATTAGAAAGACGGAGGTTGAGGGGGGACCTGATTGAGGTGTACAAAATCATGAGAGGTATAGACAGGGTGGATAGCAAGAGGCTTTTTCCCAGAGTGGGGGTTTCAATTACTAGAGGACACGAGTTCAAAGTGAAAGGGGAAAAGTTTAGGGGGGATATGCGTGGAAAGTTCTTTACGCAGAGGGTGGTGGGCACCTGGAACGCATTGCCAGCGGAGGTGGTAGATGCGGGCACGATGGAGTCTTTTAAGATGTATCTAGACAGATACATGAATGGGCAGGAAGAAAAGAGATACAGAACCTTAGAAAATAGGCGACATGTTTAGAGAGAGGATCTGGATCGGCGCAGGCTTGGAGGGCCGAAGGGCCTGTTCCTGTGCTGTAATTATCTTTGTTCTTTGTTCTTTGTTCTTTGAACATAAAAACTGACTGTAAAAGTTTCTATAGGTATGTGAAGAGAAAAAGATTAGTGAAGACAAATGTAGGTCCCTTACAGTCAGAAACAGGGGAATTTATTATGGGGAATAAAGAAATGGCTGACCAACTAAATGCATACTCTGGTTCTGTCTTCACAAAGGAGGACACAAATATCATACCAGAAATTTTGGGTAACACAGGGTTTAGTGAGAGAGAGGAACTGAAGGAGATCAGTATTATTAGAGAAATGGTGTTGAGAAAATTGATAGGATTGAAGGCCAATAAATCCCCAGGGCCTGATGGTATGCATCCCAGAGTATTTAAGGAAGTGGCCCTAGAAATAGTGGATGTATTGTTGGTCATCTTCCAAGATTCCATAGACTCTGGAACAGTTCCTATAAATTGGAGGGTATCTAATGTAACTATTTAAAAAGGGAGGTATAGAGAAAGCAGGGAATTATAGACCAGTCAGCCTGACGTCAGTAGTGGGGAAAATTCTAGAGTCCATTATCAAAGATTTTATGGCAGAGCACTTGGAGAACAGTGGTAGAATCGGGCAGAGTCAGCATGGATTTATGAAAGGGAAATCATGCTTGACAAATCTACTAGAATTCTTCAAGGATGTAACTAGTAGAGTTGATGAGGGGGAGCCAGTGGATGTGGTTTATTTGGACTTTCAGAAGGCTTTCGACAAAGTCCCACATAAAAGATTAGTGTATAAAACTAAAGCGCATGGGATTGGGGGTAGTGTATTGCAATGGATAGAAAATTGGTTGGCGGACAGGAAACAAAGAGTAGGAATAAATGGGTCTTTTTCCCAATGGCAGGCAGTGACTAATGGGGTACCACAGGGATCTGTGCTAGGACCCCAGCTATTCACAACATTTATTAATGATTTAGATGAGGGAACTAAATGTAATATCTTCAAATTTGCAGATGACACAAAACTGGGTGGGAGGGTGAGTTGTGAAGAGGATGCAGAGAGGCTTCAGGGTGATTTGGATAAGTTGAGTGAGTGGGCAAATGCATGGCAGATGCAGTATAATGTGGATAAATGTGAGGTTATCCACTTTGGTAGCAAAAACAGGAAGGCAGATTATTATCTGAACGGCTATAAACTGAGAGAGGGGAATATGCAGCGAGACCTGGGTGTTCTCGTACACCAGTTGCTGAAGGTAAGCATGCAGGTGCAACAGGCGGTAAAAAAGGCAAATGGTATATTGGCCTTCATAGCGAGAGGATTCGAGTACAGGAGCAGGAATGTCTTGCTGCAATTATACAGGGCCTTGGTGAGGCCACACCTGGAATATTGTGTGCAGTTTTGGTCTCCTTATCTGAGGAAGGCTGTTCTTGCTATAGAGGGAGTGCAGCGAAGGTTTACCAGACTGATTCCTGGGATGGCGGGACTGACGTATGAGGAGGGATTGAGTCGGTTAGGATTATATTTGCTGGAGTTCAGAAGAGTGAGATGAGATCTCATAGAAACCTATAAAATTCTAGCAGGACTTGACAGGGTAGATGCAGGAAGGATGTTCCCAATGATGGGGGAGTCCAGAACCAGGGGTCGTAGTCTAAGGATACGGGGTAAATCATTCAGGACTGAGATGAGGAGAAATTTCTTCATCCAGAGAGTGGTGAGCCTGTGGAATCCGCTACGACAGAAAGCAGTTGAGGCCAAAACATTGTATGCTTTCAAGAAGGAGTTAGATATAGCTCTTGGCTTTAAAGGGATCAAAGGATATGGGGCGAAAGCGGGAACAGGTTACTGAGTTGGATGATCAGCCATAATCATAATGAATGGCGGAGCAGGATCGAAGGGCCGAATGCCCAACTCCTGCTCCTATTTTCTATGTTTCTATGTTTAAGTACTATTGTGGGGAACAAGAAATGGTTAAGTGACAGAATTGATACGCACAGGAGACAAAGGGTGCTATATTGAGAGGGGGAAAAAAGACATACAAAAGCAAAATATTGCAGATGCTGGAAATCTGAAATAAATACAGTAAATGCTGGAAATAGCAGGTTTGGCGGCATCTGTGGAGATCATAGACCTGAAATATTAACTCTGTTTCTCTCTCAACAGATGCTGCCACCCGCTGAGTATTTCAAGCATTCTCTGTATTTATTTCAGATTTCCAGTATCTGCAGTATTTTACTTCTCTTTTTCATTATGGTGCTGTTGTGTGCACTGTAATGTGATTAGATTTGCATCAGGAAATTATAGACCTGTTAGTCTAACATCTACTGTGGGGAAGTTATTGGAATACATAATTAAGGACAGATTGACTGTGCACTTAGTGAAATTTGAGCTAATTAGAGGAAGCCAACATGGATTTGTAAAGGGTTGGTCATGTTCAATGAAACAAATTGATTTTTTTGAGGAAGTAACTAAAGTAGCAGACAAGAGAATGTCTATGCATGTAATTTATGCAGACTTCCAGAAGGCATTTAATAAGGTTCCACATAAGAGATTGTTAGCTAAAATTTAAGGTTAGTAATTGAAGGCAAATTATTGACCTGGTTAGGAGATTGGTTAGATCATAGAAGACAGAGAGTAGGGATAATAGGTATGTACTTGAATTAGAAGGAAGTGACTAGTGACGTCCCACAAGGATCTGTGCTGGGGCCTCAAATATTCACTATATTTATTAATGTTGTCTATAACACAGTAGAGAGGCATGTATCCAAATTTTCCAATGACACAAAGATTGGTGGCATAGTACATGGTGTAGATTACTAAGATTCAAAATTACAAAGACCCATTGATAGATCAATTGTGTGGGCAAAACTGTGGCAGATCGATTTCAACGCAGGTAAATGTGAAGTGAGCCATCTTGCTCCAAAAAAGGATAGATTTGAGTATTTTTTTAATGGTGGAAAGTTGGGAACAGTGGAGCTCCAAAGAGATTTAGGAGTTCATGTACACAGATCAGTAAAATGTGATAGGTTCAAAAAATAATAAGACAGACTAATGGAATGTTAACCTTTATAAGTCGAGGTTTAGAATATAAAGGGGAGGAAGTTTTGCTATAGCTATACAAAGCCCTTGTTAGACCACATCTGCAGTACTATGTACAATTCTGGACACAGCGCAGATTCATTAGAATGTTACCACGGCTCCACGGATTAAATTATGAGGAGATATTATATACACTAGGGAGAAGCAGAGTTAATATTTCAGGTCTGTGACCTTTCATCAGTTCTGACCTGAAACATTAACTCTGCTTCTCTCTCCACAGATGCTGCCAGACCTGCTATTTCTAGCACTTTTTGTTTTTATTTCAGATTTCCAGCATCTGCAGTATTTTGCTTTTCTATACACTAGACTTGTATTCCCTGGAATATAGAAGGATCATGGGTGACTTGATTGAGGTTTTTAGAATTTTGAATGGAATTGGTAGGGTACAGAGAAACTTCTACCGCTGATGAGGGAATCTAGGACAAAGAAGGAAGAAAGACTTGTGTTTATATAGCACTTTTCACTGACCATTGGACATCTCAAAGCACTCTACAGTCCCAATTAAGTACTTTTGAAGTATTGTCACTGTTGTAATATAGGAAACACGGCAGCCAATTTGCACACAGGAAACTCCAAAAAACAGCAATGCAATAATGGCCAGATGATCTGTTTATGTGATGTTTATTGATGGATAAATATTGGCCAGGACACTGGGGATAACTCCCCTGCTCTTCTTTGAAATTGTGTCATGAGATCTTTTACATCCACCTCAGAGGGTAGACTGGGCTTCAGTTATATGCCACAGTGGAAAGACAGCACCTCCGGCATTGCAACACTCCCTCAGTACTGCACTGGTGTGTTAGCCTTCATTTTAGTGCCCAAGTCAAGGAGTGAGACTTAATCCAGGAACCTTCTGACTCAGAAGTGAGAGTGCTACCAACCGAGCCACAGCTGACACTTAACAAAGAGACATAATCTTAAAATCAGAGCCTGGTCATTCAAGAGAAAAGTTAGGAAATACTTCTTTGCACGGTGGTCGAAGTGTGAAACACTCTCCTTCAGAATGTAGTAGATGCTAACTTAATTTTTATAATTAATAACATTAATTATAATTTTAAACCTGAGCTCAATAGTTTTTTGTTAGCTAAAGGTATTAAGGGATATGGAGCCAATATGTATTGATAGAGTTGGAATAAAGATCAGCCATGATCTCATTGAATGACGGAAAAGGCTCGAGGGACTAAATGACTTATTCCTGTTACTATGTTCCAATGCATGTCATAATTATACAAGTGATATAACCCATGTTACTTAGCAGTTTGACTAATAACTAATTAAGGGAACCTATAGGACTCTAGTTTTAATCATTTTTGAAATAGGAGTAATCCTTAACGATTTTTAAATTTCCAAAATATACTTTATTCGTAAAAAACTGTATAAAATACATTACAAAACAGTTCAAAAACAGCACAAAGTCAACAATACAAAGAGTCCAGGGAGATCAGTTTCCTTCAATACAGGAGTGAGTTGCCTCACAACCCTTCCATTTCATTTTACCTGCCAGTAACCCTTAAAGATGTCAGCATGATGAACTGCCATCGGAATGTTGATCACTGTTTGCCAAAGGAGTTGCTGGACCTTATATTGCTATATTGAACATGTGGTAAATCATTATGCAAATCAGCATAAAAGGACCACTCCCATTTGGTTCTTTTCCATGTACTTGGAAAGTGTTCCAAAATATGTATGAAGGACCCTGATTCTGTTTTGCATACTTCATTTTCTTTCCTCTAAATTAATTTTAAAAATGTATTTTATTTTTATCAGATGAGGATATTATAAACATCTCTGTATTTTATTGAAAAAGTTACAAGTGTTTATTTTTGATTAAATCTGGGTAAGTTTGCAATTTAGCCAGTCTGGAAAATTACAAAATGATACATGAGAATCCTGTTAAGAATCCACTGCAATTTTATCACTAACTTTGTTTTTGGGCTGTTTGAAAAGTGCAATTGAATCCATTAAATGTTTGTGTGAAAATCACAAAGAACTTAACAATTAAAAGTCTTGCATTCAGCTCCCAGTTATAGCATCACAAATCCTAAAGGATTCTAATCACAAAGACAATGTACATTAATAAGGCAAAAATTGTAATTGACTCAAATAAATACTTAAATTAATTTTCTTTTGGCCTTTATAACATGAATATGAATGGAAACAAAATATTTGCTTATAGGATTTGAAGAAAATTATTCTGAGAATTTGATAAATCAAATTTGTGATATTTGGTGGATTGTGAATTTTGGCTTTGCAAAACAATTGCACAATTTAATTGATTAACTTTATAATGACAGCTGCTTGTTGATTAATAGCTTTCCTTGTGCAGTGAATGATTTTTGGTTTGTATTTAAAGAATAAAATATTTGACAATTTTGCTGATTGGTTCAAATTTAATGAATAGTTAATTAAGCTAAACAAAAACCCGCCTGTGGGCTCAAACAAGCTGCACGTTCAGCAAGTGGTATCCCTTTCTATATACACAGAGATATCAGGCTGGTGATGGGGAACACAAAAGGCAATGTGGATGCAATCTATGGCACCTTGGATTCAGGGGAAATCTGCAAAGTGGCTGAAGCATAGTGCGCTCTTGTCCTGTTTCACTCTGTCAATGGGAATGTGATGTGTATGTTCCTTCTGGTATAGAGTGCCTCAAACATCTCGCTGATACAGTGGTACATGGCAAACTGCATGGTGTCACTGATGTCACCTTCTGCAGCCTGGAGTAACCCAATGACATATGTTAAGGACTAAGGACCTTGACAACCACAGACAAAGATGTCCATGACCTGATTGTAGCTGCAGCTCTGTGACTGTCTCATTGGTGAAGCACAGAGACCTCACACATTGTTCCTTGGTGAAATTAAGGTATGAGTAGTGCTTCCTGATGACCCACTGTGTGTATGGCCTCCAGGGTAGTGCCCCCTTAATTAATGTTAATCAGTACACTACCAGGGGAAATTATGACCTGTACCAATTTGGAAGTTTCCTTCCCTGAAAATCAAACTTTATGCTATTTCTGGTTATGAATAAGTTACAGAAATGTGCATGTGAAAAGGGGTTGAGTTGAATTTAGGGATTTGAGAGATTTGTCAATACACTCCAATCATGAAAATGAACAATATTTAATGTCAGGAATGTTTAATATGTTAGATTTATATAATGCAGTGTCTTCCTTTTCAAGTTTTCTTCTAGAGGTCTTAGATGTGTTTTTTTTTATTCATTCATGGGATGTGGGCGTTGCTGGCAAGACCAGCATTTATTGCCCATCCCTAATTCCCCTTGATAAGATGGTGGTGAACTGCCTTCTTAAAACGCTGCAGTCCTTGAGGTATAGATACACCAACAGTGCTGTTAGGAAGGGAGTTCCAGAATTTTCACCCAGTGACAGTGAAGGAGTGGTGATACAGTTTCAAGTCAGGATGGTGTGTGGCTTGGAGGGGAACTTGCAGATGCTGGTGTTCCATGCATCTGCTGCTCTTGTCCTTCTAGGTGGTAAAGGTTGCTGGTTTGGAGGGTGCTTTCGAAGGATCCTTGGCGAGTTGCTGCAGTGCATCTTGTATATAGTACATACTGCTGCCACTGTGAGTTGGTGGTGGAAGGAGTGAATGTTGAAGGTGGTGGGTGGGGTGCCAATCAGGTGAGCTGCTTTGTCCTGGTCGGTGTTGGGCTTCTTGAGTGTTGTTGGAGCTGCACCCATCCAGGCAGGTGGAGAGTATTCCATCACACTCCTGACTTATATCTTGTAGGTGGTGGACAGGTTCTGTGGAGACAGGAGGTGATGTGGTCCAGGTCTTGCTGCATATGGACATGTGCTGCTTCGGTATCTGAGGAGTCACGAATGGTGCTGAACATTGTGCAATCATCAGTGCACATCCCCACTTCTGACTTTATGATGAA
Organism: Heterodontus francisci; assembly: GCF_036365525.1. Lineage (NCBI taxonomy): Eukaryota > Metazoa > Chordata > Chondrichthyes > Heterodontiformes > Heterodontidae > Heterodontus > Heterodontus francisci. The sequence continues at coordinate 42,110,574 of NC_090400.1, forward strand.
GGGAAGGTCATTGATGAAGCAGCTGAAGATGGTTGGGCCTAGGACATTACCCTGAGGAACCCCTGCAGTGATGTCCTGGGACTGAGATGATTGACCTCCAACAACCACAACCATCTTCCTTTGTACTAGGTATGACTCTAACCAGCAGAGAGTTTTCCCCCTGATTCCCATTGACTCCAGTTTTGCTAGGGCTCCTTGATGCCATACTCAGTTAAATTCTGCCTTGACAACAAGGGCTGTCACTCTCACTTCACCTCTGGAGCTCAGCTCTTTTGTCCATTTTCAGACAAAGGTTGTAATGAGGTCAGAAGCTGAGCGGTCCTGGCAGAACCTAAGCAGAGCGTCAGTGGGCAGGTTATTGCTGAGCAAGTGCCGCTTAATAGCACTGTCGATGACCCCTTCCATCACTTTACTGATGATCGAGAATAGACTGATAGAGTGGTGATTGATTGTGTTGGATCTGTCCTGCTTTTTGTGCACTGGACATACCTGGGCAATTTTCCACATTGCTGGGTAGATGCCAGTGTTGTAGCTGTACTGGAACAGCTTGGCTAGGGGCGCGGCAAGTTCTGGAGCACAAGTCTTCAGTACTATTGCCAGAATGTTGTCAGGGCCCATAGCCTTTGCAGTATGCAGTGCCTTCAGCCATTTTTTGATATCAGGTGGAGTGAATCAGATTGGCTGAAGACTGGCATCCGTGATGCTGGGGACCTCAGGAGGAGGCCTAGATGGATCATCCACCCAACACTTCTGGCTGAACATGGATGCAAATGCTTCAGCCTTGTCTTTCGCACTGATGTGCTGGGCTCCCCCATCACTGAGGATGGGGATATTTGTGGAGCCTGCTCCTCCTGTTAGTTGTTTAATTGTCCACCACCATTCACGACTGGATGTGGCATGACTGCAGAGCTTAGATCTGATCTGTTGGTTGTGGAATTGCTTAGCCCTGTCTATTGCATGCTGCGCCCGCTGTTTGGCACGCAAGTAGTCCTGAGTTGTAGCTTCACCAGACTGACACTTCATTTTTAGGTGTGCCTGGTGGTGCTTCTGCATGCTGTCCTATGCTCTTCACTGATTGTGGTTATTTGTGTTCCTCTTTAGATTAAGTTATTACAAACTGTCTTTTAAAAGGAGTGGCCTCAATGAGCAAATTATCTGTTTCTCAATCCAAACTTTTTATGCTGCTCATTCCAAGCCTTTTAATGCTTATTCATCCACACAAACACCAATGTGACTAAAGTCAGTTTAATCCCACGTTCCTTAATTTATGATTTAAGTATCTATAATTTTTGTTCTGAATTTCTACCCTTTTTAATTAACATTTATTGGGACTCCAGTTTCTGTTTGTAAACCATGTCCTCAAGATTTTACTCATTTCTTAAACTGCCCTCTAGTAATGACAAAGATAACTTCATGCATCACAGTTAATTGCTGCCAGCTAAAGGAATTTACAAGTTCCAAGGTATTTAGTTGAAGGGAGGCAACAGCAGACATTGAGACAAATAAAAGTTTGAACAATTTGTTGACAGGTCAATGTTGTTTTTTGCAGTGAGAAAGCATCGATTTGGGATTCCTGTTCAAATAGAACATGGTTAAAATTTAATTTTAATTACATATATTGAGCAACACAACTTATCTTGAACTGCTATATTATAAAACCTACTCCTTATTTACATTGTTGTGATGAGTGAATATTCTTTCAGAAAAGTAATAAATTCACATCATCAAAATAAATGTAACTGTGTCCTTGCAGTAATACTGAACACTTTGGTCGGCCTGATTTTTGGTAAATCTTATGACCTTGCTCAGTTGTTAATCTTTATTGACTCTCACTTATTAAAACTATAAAACAAAAATGGGATGATATAAACTGTGCAATTCAAATATACTTTATTGATGCTATAAAAAGTCGTCAAGAAGCATTTATGTTAAAGGATTATATATAAAGGTTGGAGACGCAAGCATCGGATCCAGCTATTTAAGACTGTTTCTCATGACATTCTGTACAGTTTTGTTGAGATATTCTGTTGGTAATAGATCTGCTGAGACAAACCACTGAAAAATGTCAGCACAACAATTGAAGTAATTTTTAATAAATTTCCACTTTTTTCTGGATCCTTGTTTATCTTCAGAATTTTATCAGGAATACAAAGGCTCTTTGGCATTTTACAGATTCTTTGTTTATTCATGAAATATGGCTCTGTGGATCTTTGAGAATCTAATTTTTGGGCTAAGTTTTATTGTGGCATCACATTTTGTTCCTGGATATACAGGTATGTATGTTACATCTTAATTTGTTTACAGTGCCCAGCATAGATTGTGGAAACATTCCAAACTCAACTGAACCATGTGAATTATTTTACTTATTTCATTGTTTGTTCATTTGGTGCTTATCATATTTTGGATTAACGCCACCAGTAGTGTTTGATAAAGTAAATGTTAAACTCAATATAAATTATGAATGTATCTTAGTAATATCACTTTAAATAGAATTTGATACAATAATTTTGCTTCTTCTATTGCTTTGAATATGTATTAAGAGTGTGCCGGGTGCATTTAGTTTGTAAAAGTTAACAAAATCTGGCTTTTAAAAATCTACAATTAATGAATTTATACTTTCTGTAACTTGATAATGTTGCAACAGCTTGATATGTTTTTTGAAAATGTGAATTTGTATTTATTAGGTTTTGAGCATCGAACTTTTGTCCAATAGCAGTCAGTATGTGAGTGGCTTTGTTGCTCCTGCATTAAACAGGCAAATGAATGAATCACTGAATATTAATATTCCATTGTTCTCTGGTGTATATCATCTATCTGTTCCCTTCCTGAAGAGATATTTGTGTGAAATGAATTGCCATGCATTACATTTGTCAAACTTAAGACCTGGGCACAGAACCTTGATTGAAAAATTAGAGCTAAGTCATTCAGGAGTGAAATCAGTAAACATTTTTTCACTCAAAGGTTGGTGGAAATCTAGAATTCCCTCCCCCAAAAGGCTGTGGATGCTGTAGTCAATTGAAATGATTAAGACTGACATTGACAGAATTTTATAAGGTAAGGGTATTGAGGGATATTGATAAAAGGTGGGTGAATGGAGTTGAGGTACAGATCAGCCATGATCTCAATAAATTGTGGAACAGGCTTGAGGGGCTGAATGGTCTATTCCTGTTCAGATGTTCCTAAAGACTGAACTTGACTGATGTGAGCAACGTAATTCTTGGACAAATTCTGAACATTAGCAGACACATTATATTCCAATTTACTGACATTGCAAATGGGTTTTGTATCTCATTTCCTTTCTTCTGATTTTTTTTGTTTGTGTCCTTCAAAATAGCTGTTCCCCAGTACATATCTTTTTGGGTAGGATAGTTGAGAAGCAAAAACTACCCTGTACTCTCCAAAACCAATTGCATGTCTTGTTCACGTACTGTTATGCACTACCAGATATAAGAATTTTTTTTTAATGGAGCCAGAAACTCTTCACTTCAGTGTCACAACTAAAGGAAAATGATTAGCAAATTAAACTTTATTTGGTAGGATTTTATACACACAGCACAGTTCATTTCACAGAAAAATTAATATTAAAAAATGGTGTTATGGATCAGGCTACAAAATACCATTTGTGTTCTGATAAGAGTACAGTGCTAGTTTAACCCCTCTAGATTAGGTAGGGTATATCTTAGATGGGTATCCCAGGGCTAGCAGTTTAACAATGCAACTGAAATTCAGATAGTATTTGTCAGTCTTGGACGCACAAATGGATACAGGCTAAAATAAGTGATCGAATTTATTCATACAAACAATTCACCAAAAACATTAGAAAAATACTGTACAGTCCAATAAAATAATTGAATTTGGGCCATGGACCTCCATCTTTCCATTTTGGCTGCCTGCTCTTTGGCAGCAACCCAGGGTGGGACAGGTGCATGGGAAGAGAATGGGAAGAGAGGTTGGGGGGGGAGCAATTGCTGTTGCATTTACAACAGGAAAATCTGAGTGGAGTAGGGCTGGTACCTGTTCTGTTCAAAGCAGCCCAATCCAGCAAGGGATCTGAAAAAGGGCATTAGGACCCTTATTAGCATGTGCAAAAAGGTTTGTTTTAGGAAGCTGCTCGTGTGATTGGCTGTATTTCAGACAGCAATGGCATGGGACATCATCCTACAAAACTGGTCCTTTATTCCCCCCATTCTCCACCTGGAAAACAGGCACACTGCTGCACACTGGCAACTTTTCAGGTCTATTGGGTCTCTCTTCATGAGAATGGCATAATAGGCTTTAGTTAAGAATTGCCTCTTTCGGATATCCTTAGACTTGGAAAGAACTGGGTACATGGCATTCTTTTAAGAATACTTTTCCTTTTCAGGATCAGCTGGTTAAATTGAGTTATCAAAATAACAATGCTGTTCTGTTCTGTTGCAAAGATGCAGACTTTCATAGTATTTCCATGCGGTAGAAATCTCACTATTACTGTAGTAACCCCTGGAGACAGTTGAAGAACCCTTATACAATACAATGATATAACTTACAGTAGGGTTATTGTACTTATTATTTCCTTAGTTGATTCTTTTCTTGTTACATATATGGAAAATAATGCTGTTCTTCCTTATATAGGTGTGGACATTGCTATTAATGATAACACAACTGACTACAAAATCATCATGAATATCTCAGAACCTCTTTCATTAACATGCAAAGCAGTCAACAACACCCAGGATGAAGAGTTAATCTGGTTTCGTGGAGACCGAATAATTGACTTGAAGTCTATGAATCGGATCAACGTTAGTACTGTCTGTATTGATCCAATCACAGAAAATGATGATGAAGCTATTTTCAGCTGCCATTTAAACAAAAATTACGACATTAATACAACTGTACTCCTGGACATCAGATGTGAGTAACGTACCAATTTTAAGAAGCCAGAAGAATGAAATTGTTTTAAGAAACTTACGAGGGAGAGTGATAATGCTAAGGAAGAAATCAAAAAGGTTTCTAGTTTGCATCCAGTCACAGTATTAATTAAATTTCATACAGCAAGAAAAAGATTTGGAGTTGACGAAATATTGATTGTGTTGTTGCATTATATGACAGCAGTTGCCAACACAAATAGAATGGCATGATAAATCAGTAGATCAGTAGATTGAAAATTCAATTAGACAATATTGATATTTAAGGCAATAGTGAGATCATACTGGAGGCATGCTATCCACTTTGGTACTTAAAATTAAAAAGATAGGTAAAGGTATTGGCAAGGTGCGAAACTGGACATCAAGGATGATGCCAGGTCTTAAGTAAATTAGCTGTGAAGGAAGGGTAACTGAGTAAAATCTACTCTTGATGAAAATAGAGTGAGTGGAAGAGTTATAGAATCATTTACGGCACAGAAGGAGGACATTTGGCCCATCAAGTCCATGCTGGTTCTCCGCGGGGCAATCCAGTCAGTCCCACTCCCTCACTCGATCCCCATAACCCTGCAAGTTTATTTCCTTCAAGTGCTCATCCATTTCTTTTGAAGTCATTGATTGTTTCTGCTTCCACTACCCTAGTGGGCAGTGAGTTTCAGGTCATTACCACTCACTGTGCATCAAAATTCTTCCTCACATTCCCCTTGCATCTCTTGCCCAAAACCTTCAATCTGTGTCCACTAGTCCTTGTACCATCAGCTAATGGGAACAGTTTTTCCTTGTCTACCTTATCTAAGCCTGTCATAATCTTGTACACCTCTATCAAATCTCCCCTCAATCTCCTTTGCTCCAGGGGGAACAATCCAGCTTTTCCAACCTAGCCTTGTAACTAAAATCCCCCACCCCTGCAACTATTCTGGTAAAGAGGAGACGATATAACCCAAAGTTTCTCAAGATGTAATTGAAATTGTTAGGCTGGATTATAGCGAGAATATTTTTGCCAAAAAATAGAAAAAAAACTTGGGGACCGATGGTTAAAGTTAAGGACATTTTGAGCTAAACATAAGTTATAGAATCACAACATCATAGTAGAAATGAACTTTAGTCATCATGTAGATTTTGGCCAGGATTTTTCACTTTGGGGGAAGCCCAGCAAATCTTGGTCATAGCAGGAGGTCATGGCCCCAATGGTCTACCCAGGGCTCGGGCCATATTGCATATCTTAGGTGGAAAACAAATGGCTGCAGCAAGCTACCGTGTGACAGTGCTAGCTATCCTTATATGGGACATCCTAATAGACCCGAGCAATAGTAGATCACATTTGAGGCAACTCAAAAATTAACTCAGATTGACAAAATGAATTGCCCCAAAATGGAATTTTGTTTTAAAATAATGCTTTAGTTTATGCAATTGCTCACCTTGCAATCAATTGTAGAGACTAAAGTGTCCCTTTATTTAAATTGCCCCACACTGGTATTGATGCTGTGCCAGTTTGAAATGGTAGATGGATGACCACCAGCTACTCTGTCACTGGCATGGATGCCAGGAATGTTATGGATACTCCTAGCTGCCAGTGTTGTAAAGATACAAATGGCAGCAAATATATGTTCCCATTATTTACTTGCCATTACTGTCCACTCACCAAAATCCCAGAAGTGGTGGAGGGCATCGGTAAGCAAGGAGAGGGGCTCCCAGTAGATTTCTGATCACATTCCAGGAAGCACTGAATGCAAACTTTGGTTGAAGCATTCTAAAAGTAAATGGATATGTTCATGGTTCAGTTGAGAATAGAAGTGTACAGTATTCGTCCTGCAATAGGAGGGAAAGGCAAACGGTGTGAGCGGGTCTTGTACATGAATTAATAGCATTTCAAGCTACAGAACAGAAGAAATCCATTTGGCCCATCATGCCAGTGCTGGCTCATTGAAAGAGCTATCCCGTTAGTCCCATTCCTTTGGTCTTTTCCCTTAGCCCTGCATTTTTTCCTTTAAGTATACTTCCAATTGCCTTTTGAAAGTTTCTATTGTTTTGCTTCCACCACTCTTTCAGGTGTTCCAGGTCATAACCAGATCTTATTGAAACAAATAAGGTCCTGAGGGGACTTGACAGGGCGGATGCTGAAAGGATGTTTTCCCTGGTGGGATAGACTAGAACTAGGGGGGACAGTTTAAAAATTAGGGGTTGGCCATTTAAGATGGAGATGAGGAGAAATTTGTTTCTCTCAGAGGGTTATGAGTCTTTGGAGCTCTCTTCCCCAGAGAGTGGTGGAGGCAGGGTCATTTTTAAGGCATAGGTAGATAAATTCCCGACTAACAAGGGAGTCAAAGGATATCAGGGATAGGTGGGAAAGTGGAGTTGAGGCCACAATCAGATCAGCCATGATTTTATTAAATGGCGGAGAAGGCTCAGAGGGGCCGAATGGCCTACACCTACTCCTAATTCGTATGTTAGTATGTAACAACTGGTTGAAAAAAATACTCCATCTCCTTCTTAGTTCTTTTGATAATTATCTCAACTTTGTTTCCTTAGGTTTACAGACTCACCTGTTAGTGGAAACAGCTTCTTCTTATTTACTCTATCAAAACCCTTCATAATTTTGAACACTCATATTAAATCTCCCCTTAACCTTTCATGCTCTAAGGAGAACAATCCTAGTTTCTCTACTCTCTCCTCATAACTGAAGTCTCTCCTCACTGGTACCATTTCAGTAAATCTCCTTTGCTTTTCATAATCCTACATTCTATTATGAAATGATTTATTCAGGTCTCATATAATTTAGCGCCAATGGATATTTATGGTCCAAAATTTCTCCAGTTCAGCAAAATTACTCAGTCTGGCAAAATGAATTGCAGAGATTGAAAAATAACACCTTTGATACATTGTGGAGGCACCTTGAAGGCCATCTACTATTGTTGTCTGTGAGATGTCCAATATGCTTAGAAACAGCACGAACATTTCCTTCTTTAACATTCAGGAAAGCAAGTTAGTATATATAGTGTTTGATCATTTTATTAGCTATTTTAATGTTTTCATTTTCAGAAATAATACATAAAGTAGCAAGTTAAAATACCTTTATATTTGTGTTAGTATTTTGTGCTTAAATTGTTGCAGTTATCCCTATTCTGAGTAGGGATGGTGATGATCAAATAGAAGTACATGTCGATAATGATGTGACACTAACATGCAATGTGAAGTCCAATCCACCGGCTGTAATGTCCTGGTATAAAGATAACAATACCCTGAAGATGGTGGCTGGCAGACACAGTGTGTACTGGGACAGTGGTGTTTTTACATTATCTATTAAGAAGGTACAGAAAATGGAAGGTGGGACGTACGTCTGTATGGCAGACTCCACGCTCGGAAGCAGCAATTTGGCCTTCCACCTGAATGTGAAAGGTAGGAATGACCAAAACCCATAGCTTAGAAGAACAGCTAAATTAAAATGAGCAAATATATTATTCCCTTTCCTATATTCTATTTTAATCTGCATTGTACTGAGTTTATTATCCAATACAAATAATGATTTGTTCCACTATCAAATACTGGCTTCTCTCCCTTGGCAGTTACAGTTTACCAAATATATGCGCGGAGCATAGAGAATGCAGAAATAAAAACAAGAAATGCTAGAAATATTCAGCAGGTCTGGCAGCATCTGTGGGGAGAGAAGCAGAGTTAACGTTTCAGGTCAGTGACCCTTCTTCAGAACTGTTCTGAAGAAGGACCACTGACCTGAAACTTCAACTCTGCTTCTCTCTCCACGGATGCTGCCAGACCTGCTGAGTATTTCCAGCATTTCTTGTTCTAATTTCAGATTTCCAGCATCTGCAGTATTTTGCTTTTATTATAGAGAATGCAGATGTGGCTGAACTGTACTAGAAGTGCATAAATTGAAAATATTTTACTGAATGCTTGCTATCATTCGGTGGCTACCTATTTTAAACAAAGTATGAGCACATTATTCATTATTCAATGGTGGAGGCAGGGGCATTAAATATTTTTAAGGCGGAGGTGGATAGATTCTTGCTCGGCAAGGGAATCAGATTATCCACGGTAGATGGGAGTGTGGAATTCGAGACAGAAACAGGTCAGCCGTGATCTCATTGAATGGTGGAGCAGGCTCAACGTGCCGAATGGCCTACTTCTGTTCCTAACTTGTATGGTAGCAATGGCTCAGTTGAGATGTCAGCTGTGGTGTAATTGGTAGCACTTGCACCTGAGTCTGAAGATTGTGGATTCAGGTCCCACTCCGGGACTTGAGCACAAAAATTTAGGCTGACACTCCAGTACAGTACTGAGGGAGTGCTGCACTGTCTGAGATGCCATCTTTGGATGAGACATTAAACCGAGGCCCAGTCTGCCCTTTCAGGTGGACGTGAAAGATGCCATGGCACTATCTCAAAGAAGAGTAAGGAGTTATCCCTGGTGTCCTGGCCAATATTTATCCTCACCATCACAAAAACAGATTATCTGGTCCTTATCACATTGCTGTTTGTGGGAGCTTTCTGTGGGCAAATTGGCTGTTATGTTTCCTACATTGCAACAGTGACCACACTTCAAAAATATTTCATTGACTGTAAAGCACTTTGGGAAGTCCTGAGATAAAGAAAGTCCCTGTATAAATGCAAGTCTTTCTTTTCTCCTTCCTTCTTTCTATCCATCCATCCATCTATCCATCTTTAATTGGCACGTTTTTAATTACTGCAGCTTGTAACAAAGTCATTATATTCTTTGACAGATAAACCATATAAAGTACCCTTTGAACCAATCATTGCTGGGTTAGTGGTTCTTATCCTAACCATTGCTTTCGGAGTCGTTTCACGGAGAAAAGTAATTATTGAGGTGAGTGTACCAAAAAATGGAAACTTTTAAAACAAGAGCTGAATAGCATTTAGAAAAATGCAGCCCAAGGTATGGACTGGTCAGTGTTCTGTGATGGAAATGTAACACCCCAATTAATGGTGAGGAATCCCAATACAGTGAATTCTCAATTTTGTCCACGGCATCAATTTGATTTAGATATACAGCACTGAAACAGGCCCTTCGGCCCACCGAGTCTGTGCCGAGCATTAACCACCCATTTATACTAATCCTACACTAATCCCATATTCCTATCACATCCTCACCTGTCCCTATATTCCCCTACCACCTACCTATACTAGGGGAAATTTATAATGGCCAATTTACCTATCAAGTCTTTTTGGCTGTGGGAGGAAACTGGAGCACTCAGAGGAAACCCACGCAGACACAGGGAGAACTTGCAAACTCCACACAGGCAGTACCCAGAATTGAACCTGGGTCGCTGGAGCTGTGAGGCTGCGGTGCTAACCACTGCGCCACTGTGCCGCCCATGGTTTGAATGGAGAGCATCACAAGCAGGAAGGAAAAATTGAAACAAGCTTCACTGCTTTTGTGAATCTGGCAACTAGTTCAAAAGTAGAGTTAGTAGAAGTCTGGGAGCTGTTCATCTACCTGCCTTGCAGACCTGGGAATGAATGGTTTGTATTACAGGTAAACTCAGAAATAGATAAAAGAGACAGAAATCCATAATCTGTGCAGGGAGACTGTTGTTCAAATCACAAACAACTGACCCAAGGCATGGATCATTTTATTATTTTACTTACTGCAAAAAGTGGTGCATAAATCACATCTTATCACATTCCAAATACTTTTTCTCATGCCCTATGCAAAGGACCACTTCAACAGGCATGCCCACACTAACATGAATTGAAACCAGATTTTATATGTGAAATAAACTGTGAAGAGGAAATCCCTGGATCACCAGTAACTCTATTTACTGTTGATCTGTACACTGGAAATCATAACATTGGACCTCACTAATGAACAGTTAGTAGGCTTGATAGACTATAGGTCACACAAGAATTAAAAATCAAGTTTAATAGGAAATAAAATGAGCAGAAGCATAGGTAAGAACAACAGCAGATAGATGAAACCGTGTTTCGCACTTAGCCTACAAAACCTATTACAAAATAATGTAACATTTTGGCCTGGATTTTGCTTTGAGAATAAAGGTAAGGCTAACAGCACTTACCGTTATAATGAGATAAATCAGACAGCAACTACCAAATACATATGCAGTTAAACACGGAAATCCAGAAGTTATGGTCCAAGCTACACTGCTCCTCCACATGCTGCGCTGGAACAGTACCTCATTGATGGACTCAGCTTTGAAATACATATAAAGGCATGAAGTTACTGTACTTACCCACTAGTTACCTACTAAACACAGCAGAAAATGCCAGGGTTGGTGTATTCAGCTGTAAGTGAATTTTTAATAACATGATCAGTCATAATTATTGCCAACCTTTCTGGCACTGAAAATTTAGTTTTATATGCGTGAAGTCTCATTCCTACAGAGTTTAATTAGTCTTGAAGATTTTTTATTACTTTATCTTTCTGTCTCTTTTGTCTCTTTCTTAATCCGCTCTTCCATTCCTTTTTTTATTTTGCTTTCTGGACGTGATTTAAATCTGCTTTATACCTCCTAGTTTAGATTCTGCGTGGCTCAGTGAGGATTCTTCATTCTGATTGGTTGAAAAGCTTCCCTGTTGCTTGCCAACACACACCACAGTGGGTGCAGTGCTAGATCAGATGCCTGTGACAGCAAGTTGCCACTCAAAAATCTGCGAGAAATCTCAGTGAGCAGCTGTCAGAGTTGTGAGCGGCTACTGTGTCCCTTTGCCACGGACTGCAAAAATCCAGGCCTTTGAGATCTAATAATTCTCTGTGATATCAGATTTTTACTTTGGACCAATAATCGTTGAGTTCCACCATCCTCCGCTTGTCTGCTGCTATGAAAGCAGAGATTCACAAACAAAACTTGATGTGGGAATCCAGTTGTTGACTTATTTAGCAAAAACAGTGCAATAACTCTCTGCTTCAAAGCATAGTCTGCAAGATAAAGGTATCCTTCCCAATTAAATAACACTGCCAACTGAAGTGATATTCAAAGTAGCTATCTTACAGCTTTTCCTAATGTATAGGCCCACAAATTTATAGAGAGGCAGAGAGTGAGAGAGGGCACATACATGCGGTCAGAAAACCCAGAAATACCAGGAAGGTAGAGGTCCTGCCAGATATAACGGCAGGACGTCATTAGAATTTTTAAACTCCCTTTCCTGCCCCACAACTGGCGGACTGACCAGCTGGGCAGGAAAGCCTGCAGTAGAAGGTTGCAGTTGGGAACCACTAGGAACTGCCCTGACAACCGGAGAAGATTGGGGATTGGTGAGGGAAGCTGCCAGAGTGAGACAGTGAGGAGGGAGGGCAAGATTGCAGGAGTGGTAGTTGGGGGGTTGGGTAATTGAGATCCTGGGGTAGGGGCTTTAAAGATTTCATGGCGGTGGGGGGGGGGGGGGGGGTCGACTGATCACAGGAAGGGAAATATCGCAGCAGAAGGTTTGCTTGAGGTGCTGGGAGCTAGCATTCTTGCTTTTCCTGGCCCATGAACAGGGCTGGAAAAGCACTTACCTACTGGGTCCTGGCAGCAACTGCCTCCCCTCAGCTGCTGGGAAACCCAGCCCACAGCTATTGAATTTAAATGCCTCACAAAATTTGAGGAAAGTGGCCTCTCCAGAGCAGGTAACTCAGACGCCCTCAAGACCGTCACAGTTAAACTGGAAGTCGGCGCATTCATGGTGGGTTGGGTTTGGGTTTCACATTTTTACCAATTTAACCACTCCACCGCTTCTCCCCACCAACACCCCAATTCCGATCTTCTCCCAACCATCATGAAGGGGTTACAATTTCTCCCATAATGTGAAACAAAGCAACTCTGTTTTGGACTGATAGCCAAATCCCCAATGGGCTATGCAGCACTGTTAATGTCAGTCTTCAGATACTTTTTAGGCAATCCACCTTAGCAGGATCTGCCAACCCTCTTTGAAGTGACTTTAAAACATTGGTTAAGATGTGTGTTTCCTTCAGTTCAGACAAATGTCCTTCCAGGAAGTAGTGGGGACTTTTTAAACTTTTCATAAAACTGCCGATATATCAATTCCAATATTCAAGTATGGAGTCCCTTATGGAATGAAACAGGATAACTCCACTATCATTATGGATTTTTATGACTGTCAAACTTGAGGGGTGGCTTACATGCTATTGAAAACTATCTTTTGCCCTGGCTTAGAGGTTCCTGCAGCATTGATTGTACTTTTTTATGGTAGGAATTATAATAAACTGATCACAGTGACTGCTGGAAAAGTTTATATACATTAAAGGACACCTTTGTTCACTGTGACACATGGCAATAAGACACATTCTGACCCACAGTTCCCAATATTTTGAGCTTCTCAATATTTTCCTCAATATATAGTATCATGAGTGTATTTCAAAATTTGAAACATCATTCTAAGAAAGGTATTTTATGATTTACTTACTCCAAATGTAACCATCTTTATTTTGGAGCATTAGTCACAGGTGGTTTTATCCTCAAAAAGATGGAGCCCTCTGGAATGGTGACAAGATGGGAAAAATGGACTTTGTTTGGGATTTAAAACTGAAAAGTTGAAGAAGGAACAATTTCTTCTCCCAAATGGAAGTAGAATGATCAAAGTGCTCATTGGTTCAAATGCAAAGAGGTGTAGAGCATTTGAAACCATCAGTTGTACTTGGAATGAACTTTATCCATTCTTTAATTACCTATTGCTGTAGGTGGTAGTTAAAACTGACATAGTACCTGCCTCGTGCCACAAATATGGTATTTGTTCAGCGGATTATCTTTCAGAAGCCACATAAGAGCCTGCAATTCAGTTGCCCATCCAGCTAAAAGTTGGAACAGTTACATAAAACTCTCAATATAAAAGAACTTAAGGGGTATTTCAGGATGGGAAAGAGAAGTAACTGAATGTAATATGTTTGGTTGAAGACTGACTCAGCAAAACCAGTACAGAAGCTCTCTGAGCTATGCACTTAATTAATTTCAGGAAAGATGCATATTAAATGTGTGAGAATTCAAGCACAGGATTTCACTGTTACAGAATGTTACATAGAATTAGTGACTTGTACTTTACACCTCACTCCGTTAAGTACAGTGTAAAGTATGTGAGCACTCCCAGCAATATGGATACATATTGTATTGAGCAATGCTCTGCAAGTTCATGAACTTAAGGCCATTGAATTGTTTAATTATACACTTCTTTAGTTAAATGTGACTGATTTATATTGGGCTACAGGTTAATACATCAGCTCAAGATTAGCTCACAGCCAAAATTTTCAGCGTATTCTGCTAAAAGCTGTTGAAATAAGATACATTTATTGCAATTATAAAAGAAGATTCGGACCAAAGTTCTCTGTTCCCTGAACATGGTAGTAAATCCAATAGGAGATGGATGAGAAGGGAATTCTTGTTTTAATGGAAAATAAGAGTGTGGCTGATTTTATTTTTCATAATCAATATTTTGCTAATGAAATTACACTCAGAACTCAAATGCTTCAGAACAATGTTCCTACAATTTTGTTAATAGGTTCTTAATTATGGAGGAAGCAGCATTCTCCCTTTCTTACGAAAAGAGGAATTTTACCCTAAAATAAAAACAAAGTGCTGGAAATGCTCAGCAGGTCTGGCAGCATCTGTGGAGGGAGAAGCAGAGTTAACGTTTCAGGTCAGTGACCTTTCATCAGAACTGATGAAGGGTCACTGACCTGAAATGTTAACTCTGTTTCTCTCTCCACAGATGCTGCCTGACCTGCTGAGTATTACCAGCATTTTCTGTTTTTATTTCAGATTTGCAGCATCTGCAGTATTTCATTTTTATTTTAGGAATTTTTACCCCACTTTGGTAGTAACAGAACTATTCCCTAAAATCCTGTCAGTTCCAGTTTTTCCTGTGACTTTCAATGTTGGCAATTGTGGAAACTGCACAAACAATCCATAACTTTAAGATAAAAGGAGCCTTGTGTTTCATTCATATGGATAAGTGGCACCTTAGCCACGATGCTATGCTGCATTATATTAGTAAATGAACTATTACTGTCCAGTCTTGTGGGGCAGTGGGCGGGGGGGAGGCGGGGTTTGGGGGGTGGGTGGTGGAATCTGCTATTGTACTTGTATAGGCAATATCTAAACAGATTTACTGAGCAACATACTAACTTACTGCTACAGCCACAGAAAAATTTCACTTGGTGGAATTTCTTTTTCAGGCCTGCAGATAGAAAACCAACATGAGCACTGATACTGAGTAGGAAGGCAAGGCTGTAAGTACCATTCATCTTCTGTTGTGCTTCATATTTAATTAAAGACAAGCTACCGACACATTGTAATTACGCTTTGCACATTTATTACAGAGTAGCTTGGAGGAAACCCACAAATTCCTCAAAGGAAATTTAATCCAAGATAAAATGTTCTTTTCTGCAGAATGCCAAAGGAACAAAGACAAAAGTAATGAAGAAAATCTTTAAAGTATAAAGCAGTGTAAGAAGAAGGAATGTACTGATGCCAGCTCTGCCTAATATTGCTTTGTACATGTAGAATTTCACTTACTCTCGCCCCCTCCCCCCAATTATTAGCGTTGAACACTTGAATTACTATTCTGTTATTTAATTAGATTAAACACGTCTATAACCTTCTCCATGCCATTTCATTCTTGAAATAAAAATCTTATATTTTTGCAAGATTTTTATAAGCCATCATTTGTTATTTTAAATGATTTTGTTCTTTAGTAAACATACTAACTTTACTGATTTTATTTCTACTCGAATAATCAAAATTATTTATCTGTTTTGTGTCTTTATCTGAGGTAAAATATGTTAATTTCAAAGCTGTGTTGTAAAATAAGCCAAGAATATTCTTTGGGAAAAATGTGCTGATAAATATTTTATTTGCTGTTAAAATTTGTGAAGTATTGTAGACCTCTTTGATAATTTTTCCAGTGAGGTTTGGGCACTTCTTCCATTTACTTCAATGTATGGTTCCTTCATATGTGTAATGAAGATCTGATTGACCTACTTTCTCCTGTCCAGTTAGGAAAATCTACTGTAATATGTTTGTATGACAGCTTGGCTCAGGTGGTAGCATTCTTGCTTCTGACTTAGGTTGCAGGTTTATACCCTACTTCTGGATCCAAGCGCATAACCTAGGTTGACAGAGGAAGTGCTCATTTGTTGAAAGTACTATCCTTTGGGTAACACCTTAAACAGAGACCCAGCCTTCTTGTCCTGATGGACATTAGAAGTCCCATAGCACTAATGATTGGGGAATTCTGCTGGTATTCCTCCAATATTCCTCCTTCTGCTAACATCCCCAAAGGCAAGTTAATTAGTCATTGATCTCATTACAATGTTGCACAGAAAATGGATCCTGCATTTGGCTAAATATCAATCATTGCACTGCAAAGTAATTTTTTTGATTCATTCATGGGATGTGAGCGTCGCTGGCAAAGCCAGCATTTTTTGCCCATCCCTAATTGCATTCAAGAAGGTGATGGTGAGCTGCCTTCTTGAATACAATGATAAGAAATGATTGTTCTGAGAATATTATAGAATTACTAGAAATGGTAGTTGTAGAAGAAATGCTTGGGCTGTGGCTTTTGAGCAATAGGTTTCTCTTTTCCACCCCCTCCCACCTCAAGAATCCTCCAGCTGCCTGCTGGAGATAGCAGCGACACAGCAGTCTCGATAGATAGTGTTTTCCAGACAATCATTATCTAGGTCAACCACCCAGACACAGAGCTGCATTAGGCATAGACCTAGGGTTCCGAAGAAGGGTCACTGACCCGAAATGTTAACTCTGCTTCTCTTTCCACAGATGCTGCCAGACCTGCTGAGTGGTTCCAGCATTTCTTGTTTTTATTATTATATTAGGCATAGAGCTTCCTGGGCCTGATAAGATGGGAACTCATGCCAGCTTATTTAAACTGCTTGGTGAACCTAACAAGATGTTCTTATAACACAATAAGCAACAAGGAGACTTCATGGGCTGGAGGGCTGAGATAGGAGGGGTATACTTTGGTTACCTTTCCCTTAGTAATTGAACAATTGGATGAGAAGATGCAATTGAATGAGTGATTGGCGTAGGACACCCACCAGCCCCCGAGAAATAAGGTAAAGAAAAGGGTACTAGGAGGGGAAAGGTACATTGGACAAGGGAGAGCTTTTTGTGGTGGATCCATGCTGTCTTCAGCCTAACACCCTATTAGCTCAAAAAGACGGAGAGGAGAAGAGACTGAGACTGCCACTGCTAGCTATGGAGATCAGCATCTCAGCACCACTCTGCTTCATCCATCCATTCATCTAATTTGGGACTGGTAAACCGTTCTCACCTGTTACAGGTTATACATCTATCTATTTAGCATATATATCATATCTAAACTGTTGCTTCTAAATAAACTGCTTTAAACCACTTGTGACTTCAACCCCTGTGATTCCTGGCAAAATCTTCTTTTTTCCAAAAATATAATTTATTCATAAAAATTTGCAAAAATACATTACAAAACAATTCAAATTTCACATTTCGGAAAGTACAATAGAGATCAGATTTGTTCGATAGAGAAAACATGAAGTGCCTCACAATTCTTGTCATTCCATTTTAAATGCAATGTACATTGGCATTATATAGTCCGCTACTATGTCCAGACTGGCCAAGAGGGTGTGGGAAAATGCCGCACTGACACGGAACACAAAAGTCCGAGTGTTTCAAGCCTGTGTCCTCAGTACCTTGCTCTACGGCAACGAGGCCTGGACAACGTATGTCAGCCAAGAGTGATGTCTCAACTCATTCCATCTTCGCTGCCTCCAGAGAATCCTTGGCATCAGGTGGCAGGACCGTATCTCCAACACAGAAGTCCTCGGGGCAGCCAACATCCCCAGCATATACACCCTACTGAGCCAGCTGCGCTTGAGATGGCTTGGTCATGTGAGCCGCATGGAAGATGGCAGGATTCCTAAGGATGCATTGTACAGCGATCTCGTCACTGGTATCAGACCCACTGGCCATCCATGTCTCCGCTTTAAAGACGTCTGCAAACGCAACATGAAGTCCTGTGACATCGACCTCAAGTCGTGGGAGTCAGTTGCCAGTGATCGCCAGAGCTGGCAGACAGCCATAAAGGCGGGGCTAAAGAGTGGCGAGTCAAAGAGACTTAGCAGTTGGCAGGAAAAAAGACAGAAGTACAAGGAGAGAGCCAAATGTGTAACAGCCCCGACAACCAATTTTATCTGCAGCGCCTGTGGAAGAGTCTGTCAGTCTAGAATTGGCCTTTATAGCCACTCCAGGCGCTGCTTCACAAACCACTAACCACCTCCAGGCGCTTACCCATTGTCTCTCGAGACAAGAAGGCCAAAGAAGAAGAAGAGTAAAAAAAAAAAATTTAGTGCATACAGCCCGAGGGGTTTTACACGGGTTTCAGCCCCTTGGTATACTCTGGCGGGAAGACCTTACACAGTGATCTTTCCCCATTGACCCTAGAAAGCAGCTGCCCCAAGCTTTAGTGCGTCCCTCAGCATATTGTCCTGGACCTCGGCTGTGGACAACTCTTTGCTCTGGAAGACCAGCAGGTTTTGGGCAGACCAAAGTGCGTCCTTCACCGAGTTAATGGTCCTCCAGCAGCAGTTGATGTTACTCTCGGTGTGCTTCCCTGGGAACAGCCCGTAGAGCACAGACTCCTGTGTTGCGGAGCTGTTTGGGATGAACCTCAACAAAACCCACTGCATCTCTTTCCACACTTGCTTTGCAAAGGCACATTCCAGATGGAGGTGGACTCTTACACAAGGCTTACTAGGCCAGTTCAGAGGACAGTTAAGAGAGACCACATTGCTGTGGGTCTGGAGTTACATATAAGCCAGATTTACAACAGTCCCATAGTTTTACAGTCACCCTAACTCTTACTAGTTTTTTAATTCCAGATTTATTTTAATTAACTGAATTTAAATTCCTGCTATGGTGTGATTTAAATCCATGTCTCTAGATCATTATTCCAGGCATCTGGATGACTAGACAAATAACATACCCACTCTCTTACTGTATGCATGAAGCACTTGGATGCTGCTGAGAGTCATTATAAGGGCCAGAATTTTACGTTGGGTGAGAGGCAGTGATGTGCCCGCCTCTGCTGGGCCAGGGGAGCCACACCAGGATTTTTCGCTCCCCAGGCCCCTAATTGGTCTTGGACGGGACTTCCACCTCCTTGAGGCAGGAAGTCCTGCCTAATTGAGCAGTTGGCCAATCAGCGGGCTGACAGCTTAGTCCCAGCAGTGCCACTGGGAGTGGTGGCCACTGCTGGGACTGCACCCAGCTTCAGCAGGAAGAGGAAGGACAGCTTCCAAAAGATGGTAAGTTTCTGGGACCGCGATGGGGACAATCGGCTGGGCCCCAGTGAGGCAAGGGGGTCAGCTGTGGTACCCACTGACCATCCATGTGGGCGAGGACCTCCTTTCTATCATGATTCTGTCCACTAACATCTCCAGGGGTGTATCTGAAAATCATGGAGCCCTACTGGAAATCTGTTTGCCCTCACACATCTTCCTGCTGGTCCGGTGTTGCTACTCAGATTTGGCCACAAAAAAAAAACAAGCTGCTGAAGGTCCTTAACAATCTGCTGCAGCACTTGATTTCCCACCTCCTAGTTGGTGAGCTGACTGTGGAGAGTGCATTTTACACTGCTCATCTCAAGCATGCGAATTAGAGAGGACCTGGAAACTGGGATGGGTCCCTCCTTTGGGTAGCCTTTGCACTCGCTCGATCTATATCCTGCAGGTTTCCCACTGGGAGATGAAAAATGTTTGACGGTACTTCACAGAGATATAATCCGACAAGAATGGATACTCAGTGAAGGGAATTCATCAAGTTTGACATCACAGCAAGGCAGCAACAATGTAGAAGTATCCGGTTTTATGGTGCTGTTGGCTTTCCCAAAGTGCAGGATGCAATAAATGGCACCCATATTTTATGAGCTCCAATGGTTAACCCCATCAATTTCTTGAATACTCAAAGTTGCCCGGATGCATTCATCCCCAATAACTCTAATCACTTTTTCAAAAAGAGAAAACTAAAAATGGCCAGATCGTCCCTTGTTGCCATGGGTAACGACCCCTCTAAGTGTTGCAAATACAACATAGGAGCAAAGTGGGAAAAAAAAAAATCACACATCAGCCATATAGTGCAACTCCATAACAGTCAACTTAATGACCCAAGAACTTAGCCACTCAGCGTGCCGCTGCACTCTTTTTAAAAGCTACGCTCGAATTTCTAAGCAATCCCAGCATAGTACACTCACTCATTTCCCTGAAAAACTACCAATCACAGAATCACAGATTTGTTACAGCACAGAGGGGAAGCCATTCGGCCCATCATGTCTGTGCCAGCTTGCCAAAAGAGCAGTTTACTGAGTGCTTCTCCCCGTAGCCCTCCACATTCTTCCTTTTCATATAACAATCCAATTCTCTCTTGAATGCCTCGATTGAACTTGCCTCCATCACACTCTCAGGCAGTGTATTCCAGATTCTAAACACTCGCTGAATGAAAAAGTTTTTCATGCCGCTATTGCTTCTTTTGCCAATTACCTTAAATATGTGCCCTCTTGTTCTTGATCCTTCCACCAAGGGAACAGTTTTTCCCTATCTACCCTGTCCAGATGCCTCATGATTTAGAATACCTCTATCAAATCTCCTCTCAACCTTCTCATCTTCAAAGAAAACCTCCCTGGATACATTCTCATGAACCTTTTCTGCACTCTCTCCAATGCTTTCACACCTTTCCTAAAGTGTGGCATGCAGAACTGGACACGATACTCCAGTTGAGGCCAAACCAGTGCTCTGCACATGTTTAATAAAACTTACTTGCTTTTGTACACTGTGACCCTATTAATGAAGCCTAGGATGCTGTATGCTCTATTAACCACTCTCTCAACCTGTCCTGCCACCTTCAATGATCCATGAACACACGCACCCAGGTCACTCTGCTCCTGCACCCACTTTAGAATTGCACCCTTTATTTTATATTGTCTCTTCGCGTTCTACCTACCAAAATGAATCACGTCATGCTTCTCTGCATTAAATTTCATCTGCCACTTGTCTGCCCATTCCACTAACCTGCCTATGCCCTTTTGACGTTTTACAGTATCCTCACTATTGCCAATGTTTACAAGTTTTATATCATCCGGAAATTTTGAAATTGTGCCCTGTACACGAAGGTCTAGATCATTAATATTTATCAGGGACAGCAAGGTTCCTAACACCGACCATTGGGGAACTCCACTACAAACCATCCTCCAGTTCGAAAAACATCCATTAACCATTACCCTCTGTTTCTTGTCACTCAGCCAATTTCATATCCATGTTGGTACTGTCCCTTTTATCCCATGAGTTATAAGTTTGCCTGCAAGTCTGTTGTGTGACACTTTATCAAATGCTTTTTGGAAGACCATGTACACCACATCAATAGCATTACCTGATCAACCTTCTCATTTACCCCATCAAAAAACTCCAGCAAGTTAGCTAAACACAATTTACCCTTCACAAATCTGTGCTAGCTTTCCCTAATTAACCTGCATTTGACCAAGTGACCATTAATTTTGTCCTGAATTATTGTTTGTAGAAGCTTCCCGACCACCGAGGTTAAACTGACTGGTCTGTAGCTGTTGAGCTTATCTTTACACCCTTTTTTGAACAAGTGTGTAACATTTACTATTCTCCAGTCTTCTGGCACCATCCCTGAATCTAAGGAAGACTGGAAAATTATGGTCAGTCTCTCCACAATTTCCACTCTCACTTCCCTCATTATCCTTGGACGCATTGCATCTGGTCCTTATCAACTTTAATTACAGAGGTCTGAATTACCTCCTTTTTCACCATGACCTGCGCAGCATTTCCTTCCTTGGTAAAGACAGATGCAAAGTATTCATTTACTATCTCAGCCATGCCCCCTGCCTCCATGTGTAAATCTCCTTTTTGGTCCCTAATCAGCTCCACTCCTCCTTCCACTACCCTTTTACTATTAGATTGCCCATGGAAAATTTTTGGATTCCCTTTTATATTAGCAGCCTGTCTCTTTTCATACTCTCTCTTTGCCTCTCTTTTTTGCTTTATCACTTTCCCTCTGAACCTTCTATATTCCTCCCGGTTCTCGGTTATGTTGCGACCTGCCATCTGTCATAAGCACACTTTTTCTTCTTCATCTTAATTGCTATGGCTTTCATCATCCGGGAGCTCTGGATTCATTTGCCCTACCTTTTCCCTTTGGTGGGAACATATCTTGACTATGCCAGAACAATCTCTTCTTTAAAGGCAGCCCATTGTTCAGTTACCGTTTTGCCTGCTAACCTTTGATATCAATTTATCTGCGTCAGATCCATTCTTACTGCAGTGATGAAGGGTCATTGACCTGAAACGTTAACTCTGCTTCTCTCTCCACAGATGCTGCCAGATCTGAGTATTTCCAGCATCTCTTGTTTTTATTTCAGATTTCCAGCATCTGCAGTATTTTGCTTTCATTTTACCAAAAATATCTAAATGGTTTCCAACAAAAAAAATTGTTGAGTGATTTGACCATGAGAGGTTTCAAAGCACTATCCTCCCTTCATAGAATCATCGAAGGTTTAAGGCACAGAAAGAGACCACTTGGCATATCGTGTCTTTGCCGGCCAATAAACCATCCACCTATTCTAATCCCACCTTCCAGCATTTGGTCCGTAGCCCTGCAGATTACAGCATTTGAGGTGCATATCCGGACTCCTTTTGAATGAGTTGAGGGTCTCTGCCTCAACTACCCTTTCCGGCAGTGAGTTCCAGACCCCCACCACCCTCTAGGTGAAAAAGTTTTCCCTCATCTCCCCTCTAACTTTTCTACCAATCACTTTAAATCTATGCCCCCTCGTCACTGACCTCTCTGCTAAGGCGAATAACCCCTTCACTCCACTCTATCCAGGCCCCTTAAAATTTTGTACATTTCAATCAGATCTCCCCTCAGCCTGCTCTGTTCCAAGGAGAACAACCCCAGCCTATCCAATCCTTACTCATAGCTGCATTTTTTCAGTCCTGGCAACATCCTTATAAATCTCCTCTGTACCCTCTCTAGTGCAATTACATCCTTTCTGTAATGAGGTGACCAGAACTACACACAGCACTCAAGTTGTGGCCTAACCAATGAGTTATACAGTTCCAGCATAACCTCATTGCTCTTATATTCTATACCTCGGCTAATAAAGGAAAGGATTCCATATGCCTTCTTAACCACCTTATCGACCTGACCTGCTACCTTCAGGGATCTGTGGACATTTGCTCCAAGGTCTCTCGCTTCCTCTACACCTCTCAGTATTTTCCCATTAATCGTGTATTCCTTTGCTTTGTTTGACCTCCCCAGATGAATCACCTCACACTTCTCCAGGTTGAATTCCATTTGCCACTTTCTGCACATCTGATCAGACCATCAACATCTTCCTGCAGTCTACAGCTACCCTCCTCACTATCTACCACACGGCCAATCTTTGTGTCATCTGTAAACTTCTTGATCATGCCCCCTACATTTACATCCAAATTGTTAATATATACCACAAAAAGCAGGCGACCCAGTACTGAGCCCTGCGGAACACCACTGGAACCAGCCCTCCTGTCGCTAAAACACCCGTCAACAATTACCCTTTGTTTCCTGCCACTGAGCCAATTTTGTATCCACCTTGCTGCATTTCCCTGGATCCCATGGGATTTTATTTTTTTAACCAGCCTGCCATGTGGGACCTTGTCAAAAGCCTTGCTAAGATCCATGTAGACCACATCAACTGCACTACCCTCATCTATCTTCCTTGTTACTTCTTCAAAAATTTCAATCAATTTGGTCAAACAAAATCTTCCCTTAACAAATCCATGCTGACTATCCTTGATTAACCTGTGCCTTTCTAAGTGACAGTTTATCCTGTCTCTCAGAATAGATTCCAATTATTTGCCCACTACTGAGGTTAGTCTGACTGGCCTGTAATTATTTGGTCTATCCTTCGCTCCTAAACAGAGGTACAACATTAGCAGTCCTCCGACACCACACCTTTAGCCAATGAGGACTGGAAAATGACGGTCAGACCTTCTGCTAATTCCTCTCTTGCTTCTTTTAACAGCCTAGGGTACATTTCATCTGGCCCTGGTGATTTATCAACTTTTAAGGATGCTAATCCCATTAATACTTCCTCACTCCCTATGTTTATCACATCCAATACTTCACACTCCTCCTCCTTAACTACAATATCTGCATCATCTCCCTCTTTTGTGAAGACAGACACAAAGCAGTCATTAAGAACCATACCAAAATCTTCTGCCCCTACACATAGGTTACCTTTTTGGTCTTTAGGGGACCTATTCTTTCCTTAGTTATCCTCTTACTCTTAATGTATTGATAAAACATCTTTGGGTTCACCTTGATTTTGCTTGCCAATATTCTTTCATGCCCTCTCTTTGCTTTCCTAATTTCCTTTTTGATTTCACCCCTCCACTTTCTATACTCCTCTCGGCTTTCTGTAGTATTGAGTTCTCGGTGTTGGACATAAGCTTTCCTTGTCTGCCTTATCTTACCCTGTAAGCTTCTTGACATCCATGGGGCTCTAGATTTGGCTGTCCCACCCTTTTTCTTTGTGGGAACATGTTTACTCTGAACCCCTTGAATCTCCCCTTTGTCTGCCTCCCACTGTTCTGACACTGATTCATCTTCAAGTAGCTATTTCCAGTTCACTTTCACTGAATCACTACTCAGATTAGTAAAATTGGCCTTGCCCCAATTGTGAACTCTAACTCCTGTTCTATCTCTGTCCTTTTCCATAACTATGTTAAAATTGAATGAATTATGATCACTACCACCAAAATGCTCTCCCACTGCCACTCCTTCCACCTGCCCATTTTCATTTCCTAAAACTGCTCCGTCTCTTATTGGACTTGCTACATACTGGCCAATAAAGTTCTCCTGAATGCACCTCAAGAATTCTGCTCCCTCAATTCCTTTCACACGAAAACTATCCCAGTTAAAATCCCCTACTATTACTGCCCTGTTGTTCTTGCACTTCTCAGAGATTTGCCTACATATTTGCTCTTCTATCTCCCTCTGACTGTTTGGGGGTCTATAGTATACTCCCAGCAGTGTGATTGCCCCTTTTTTGTTCCTTAGCTCAATCCATATGGCCTCATTTGATGAACCTTCCAACATATCATCCCTCCTCAAAGCTGTAATAGTTTCCTTGACATAAAATTGCCACTCCCCCTCCTTTCTTATCCCCCTCCCTATCGCGTCTGAAAACCCTGTAACCAGGAACGCTGAGCTGCCATTCCTGTCCCTCCTGAAGCCATGTTTCTGTAATAGCTATGATATCATACAGCCACGTCTATCTGTGCCCTCAGCTCATCTGCTTTATTTTCTATACTCCTTGCATTGAAGTCGATACCCTTGAGCACTGCAAACTCTTTTTATTTTCTAACCTTTGTTTCCTCTGTCTTTCAGACTCATCCATTAAGTTTCTGCTTTCCATTTTCATTTCTGATTTTGTCCCGACTGAGTCTACCCTCAGGTTCCCATCCTCCTGCCAAACTAGTTTAAACGTTCCCCAACAGCACTAGCAAAATGTCCCGCAAGGAACTCAGTCCCGGCTCTGTTCAGGTGCAACCTGTCCGGCCTGTACAGGTCCCAACGTCCCAGGAATCTAAAGCCCTCCCTCCTGCACCATCTTTCCAGCCACGCATTCATCTGTCTTAACCTTCTATTTCTATACTCACGCACGTGGCACTGGGAATATTCCAGAGATTACTACTTTTGAGGTCCTGCTTACTAACTTCTTACCTAGCTCCCTACATTCTGAGTGCAGGACCACATCCCTCTACCTATGTTGTTGGTTCCGATGTGGACCACGACAGCTGCCTGTTCACCCTCCCCATCTTGGCCCATGCGTACCTCCAACCAGGGCTATGGGAAAGGAAGGAGGAGTAGAAGCCCTAACTGTTTCTTTCCTTCCGAACCTCGGGCCACTGATGCTAATTGTACCCCCACTGCCACTTATGAAAAGTGCACTCTTTGGGTGGGGGGAGGAGGACCTTCCACTGAATGCATGGCTCTTTCAACTTATGGGAGCGTCCTTCAACACCAATCAAAATAAGATGATGAAATAAATACATTTTAAACGTTTGCAATAGCCTTATTTTTGTCGACCGTACAACTCATTACGGGGATGGAGCGCTTCCGGTGTTGAAATAGAATAGAGGAGGGGTGTCTTTAAAGAGAGGCATAAAAATGCTGCAGCCTTTGTACAAGCGCCACGCATTCTGCTGACAGGGTGTGTCACAGAGTGTTGCATTTTTCTCTTTGCCATTTGAAATAAATGACAAGATGCAACCCCAATGCCAAGGAAAGGCGTGGACCGTGGTCCCAACACCGCACTTAAACAGACGCCGCAGCCTCCTCAGAGAGATCCCAGGCTGAGACCAGCCTCTTGCCTGTCGACTGGCTAGAGTTGTCTCTGTTTCCGGTTTCCGGTTATTTATTTAAGAAACTGCAGCCATTTTCACTCATCGCGAATCCTTAAAGTTGTAGAAATTAGTCTCTGCTGGAGAAGGGAACTTTTCTTGTTTCTCTTTGCGCAGAATGGCAGCGGGTAAGAACCTTCTCCCTCCCCCTCTCTGCAGCCTGCCTGTGTTAATGATTGTTGATTGTGCTGACTAGAGCTGAGCCAACCTTTTGTGACACTTGAGTGACAATGCAGGAGCTCCCTGTCTGTGTCGGTGGCAGCTTCTCCTGTGCTCGCCCGGTCCCCAGTCTGAGTGAACGTGTAGCTTCGCTGCAAATGGGGTTTGGGTAGAGCTCAGTGAATGCTGAGGCAGATTTAAGGCCTGCAGCCAGCAAGCGTATGTACCAGTTCAGGGATTACGGATCTCCTTTTGTACTGAACTTCCAATTAACTCCAAAACGCTGTTGCCTCTTGAAGCTGCACTGCTCACATTTTGTAAGGAGCAATGTTAACTGCAAAGGAATAAGAATTGAAAATAAGTTGAACAAAGGGGGATGAAATACATTTTTGATTGGATAATGTTTCCTTCAGATTGTCTGTTTGCAAGATTTGTATTGCCAGTCTCTGTGCACCTGAAAATTGAGTGGGATGCAAGTTTCCCCCCCCGCCAAAAAAAAACTTTCTTTAAATTTTTAAAAATATATTACATAACTGTTCAAATTTAACATTATACAAAGTGCCAGATTAGTTTCTTTCACTACAATTGCTTTTACTGGTTATATTTACAATTACATTTACATTCTATGTTAAACATTCTCTGTTGCATACAGCCCGAGGGGTTTTACACTGGTTCCAGTCCCACGGTATACTATGGCAAGGGGGGCCTTACGCAGTGTCCTTTCCCCACTGAGCCTTTGCGGCAGCTGTCTCAAACTTCAGTGCCATCCCTCAGCACATGGGAATGTGCCAGTGTGCAATACTCGGTCATTGACGCCTCTTTGCACTGGAAGAGCAGTGGCAAACTGATCTGACATGTGATTGTTGGGTAGAAGGCAGGAGCGTGGAGTATTCTCTTCAATTTAGCTCTCTGGATAGTGCATATCAATCAGGCCTGATTTTTCCAGTGGAAGTAACAGTGAGGCCAAAGAGGGTAAGCATGGAAATCAGGAAGTTGCTGTCCAAGATGCCCTGCTCCTCCAGAAGCTGCAGTCTAACCGGGTATCTTGCTGAGAAACTGGGCATTTGGATACATTTGAACGATGTGATGTTGCGGTACTTATGTAACCTATACATAAGGCCAAGAGTGTGTGGGAAAATGGCGCACTGACACGGAACACAAATCCGAGTGTATCAGGCCCAGGCCTGTGTCCTCAGTACCTTGTTCTATGGCAGCGAGGCCTGGACAACGTATGTCAGCCAAGAGCGACGTCTCAATTCATTCCATCTTTGCTGTCTCCGGAGAATCCTTGGCATCAGATGGCAGGACCGTATCTCCAACACAGAAGTCCTCGAGGCAGCCAACATCCCCAGCTTATACACCCTACTGAGTCAGTGGTGCTTGAGATGGTTTGACCATGTGAGCCGCATGGAAGATGGGAGGATCCCCAAGGACACATTGTACAGCGAGCTCGTCACTGGTATCAGACCCACCGGCCGTCCATGTCTCCGCTTTAAAGACGTCTGCAAACGCGACATGAAGTCCTGTAACATTGATCACAAGTCGTGGGAGTCAGTTGCCAGCGATCGCCAGAGCTGGCGGGCAGCCATAAAGGCGGGGCTAAAGTGTGGCGAGTCGAAGAGACTTAGCAGTTGGCAGGAAAAAAGACAGAAGCGCAAGGGGAGAGCCAAGTGTGTAACAGCCCCGACAAACAATTTCTTCTGCAGCACCCGTGGAAGAGCCTGTCACTCTAATATTGGTCTCCAGGCGTTGCTCCACAAACCACTGACCACCTCCAGGCGCTTACCCATTGTCTCTCGAGACAAGGAGGCCAAAGAAGGAGAACTCAATAAACTCACCAGAGTATGTTAGGGCTTGTCTATTCCAATATAAGTAAACGTCTAACAGTGTTATAAGTGTTAATTATTACCAAACAATTTCTCTTGGCACTGAACATTACCTTTGACAAGTGTGGAGTCTCATTCATTCAGATTTTAATGATTGGAGATTTTGGAAAAACTTACTTTTTCTGTCTCTCATTTCTCTCTCTCTAAAGCTATATTTTCCCCCTCTTTTTGTTTTGCTTTCTGTACCTGATTTGACATTGAATTAACTACTCTAATTTACACTTCCTAGTTCAGACTCTAATGCTTCACCACTCTGGTTAAAAGGATATGCAATTGCTTGCCCTATTCACGCAGGTTCCAGAACCTCTGTGGAGGGTGCTGATTGTTTTGGCTCTCTAATTTACAGTCAGTTTCATTGTAAAAACTCATAAAAAGTCTTTGGCCAAGTGTAACGAATGGCTGGCGCCATCTGTTTGCTGCTGATTGGCCCAATCTCCAGGCTGAAGGAACCAATGGAGCTGGTAGACAGATGTGAACACTACATCTGTTTTATTTTCTTCAAAAAAGGCACCTGCAGTGGAACAAAAATCGTGCCTCTCCATGTTCTTGAAGTTAACTCTTTGAAACAGAGAAGCTAAGTTTCTCTGCAACTAAACTAGTTGCTGGGCAATGTTCCCTGTAAACTTGTATTGTGCACTGCGAGTGTTCTCGCCCATAAATTTATTTTCTTGCATGTAGTATTTAGCACTGAACAAAGCCTACACGTTACCTTCCAGGCTGCTTCACGGCTGTGCATATATGCAACTTAGCAGGAACATTGTTATATTTGATGACTTATAGTAGTTATAAACTATTTTGTGAACTTTGATAAAATAAATACAATACTAGCAACTACTTCCTTACCTTCTTAACATTCAGATATTCCTTGCACAACCGTCTTTGCCACTAGTTTCATATCGATAATTATTGGTAAATGATATAGTTAACACTGACTCTCATTAGATTCTCAACATGCCACACAATGAATTACTTTTTGAAGTGAAGTAGCTGCTATATATTTCCAAAGTCTGTCTGTCTTTAATGTTAAGTCACTTGAGGCCACAGTGACCTGCAGTGAGTTACTGCTGGCCATGAGGTGATGTCTCGTGTCATTTGATTCTGAGCTCTTTGCTTAATTTTCTAGGGTTAAAGCTATTTTACCAACCCTCTCCTGCCCTCCCGTAGATGAATTCTAAAATATGGGAGGAAAGTTTGGAATATCCACTGCAAATGTGTTCGCTTTTCTCTGGCATATGGAACATGTCACCACCTCTCCGTAGCACTCAACAGCAGACACCTAGACTATACATACCTTCAGTTGTTGGTGTTGTGTGCAGACAGATGAGTGATGTTTCTTTGGGGGAGGAGGCACTGAGGCTCTAGCTGATGATGTACAGCAATGATTTTATAATGTAGCTGGGGTAATTTTGAAAGAGACTGGTCCTGGTGAGCAGTCCTGCTGGGTGAGACAATGGGTTTAAGATAAGGCTATAGCCTGATTCTGCAACCTTCTGCTTGCACCTAGCAAGGTCGCAAGCTTCACTGAATTGTCCCTTTTATACTTTATGATGACACTTGCATTTATTTACTTGAAATGTGTTATTTATTCATTCCAAAAGCTGTTGCTAATTAAACCTAAAGTTTTCTGATTACAAACATCTGTTTTATTTACTGTTTTCCCTCACCCCACTTAAAAAAAAAACCTGACATCTTGTTTTTTTAACCTGATTTCAGGTTCCTGATAAAATCATATAATCAGATGGCCAAGTTATGTTGCATTTAGGTATTAGACGGACATTAGATTAGATACGAGCTAGAGTTGATCTATATATGGATACAAATAAGATCACCCAGGGTAGAGTTTTTTCTGCCAGAAACATATAATGAAAATTGGGGAACTGTTGGAAAATCCTGCATGGCTCACTAATCTCCTTATCCAAACTTCCCTATATGCATTCCTTCTGGGCGTAGGTCTGTGCTAGAGGTTTAAAATTGCAAAACAAAACCTAAGCATGATTTAAGCATCCTATCCAGTAACTGATTTATCTTATTCAAGAACAGTTCAAAATCACTGCTTGTGCAATCTTAACATCACTTTCATAATGTAGCTCCGTACTGGCTAGAATTAGATGACCGAATATAATGCAATAAACCCGATGCGTGTTAACGAGTGTTGGAAACCATCAGATGCAATTGTTTGCAAGACATTAAGTTTAGCTGTTACTTTTGCTTATTGTGATAGGTCTTTGTCTGGAGAAAGTGGCGGCTTTCACCAAAAACTTCAAGGCTGTGCTACATTACAACTTTGCCCAGAATGTAGCAACCAGTGGTGACCTTCTACAAGCTTACCTTCACCGACAAGTTGTTCAGGAAACGTCGCAGGAATTCGAACATGCCATCCCTGCAGAAGGAAAGCCAGTTACAAACCAGAAAAGTTCAGGTAATGGCCATCCAGTGAACTATTCCGAATTAGTCAAAAGCTGTGACCACAACATTTAGTTTGGAACGTTGATATTATGCCAAATAAATGCTTAATTATAGCAGTGATTTGATATTTGCCTTTAGTATTTCTTGAGTAAT
This sequence comes from Heterodontus francisci, assembly GCF_036365525.1. Lineage (NCBI taxonomy): Eukaryota > Metazoa > Chordata > Chondrichthyes > Heterodontiformes > Heterodontidae > Heterodontus > Heterodontus francisci. The sequence goes on from NC_090400.1 coordinate 42,141,517, forward strand.
GCTAACTTCAATGTTTGTCACCCTAATTTTTTGGAATTCACCCTGTTTACAATGTGGGAAGGAATTTCAAGGTCAGGATTGTGACTTTCGTTTGATGGGATTAGACATTCTGCAGCTACAAGCAAAAAAAAATGCTTAGCAGCCAGCAACAAAACTGCTGCCTCCAACCAAGGAGCTGACCAGAAGCCTGCAGCAAGAAGGAAGACCCCAGGTGGCCCCAGGGTTCAGTGATGCCTCCCTTGTAGGTTGTCCTGCAGGCTGTGAGGGCAAGGCAGGAGGTCCTCTTCACAAGGGACATGAAGAGGAGACTGGCTGACCAGACCAAGCAAACCTGGACAGAGATGGTAGAGGAGGTCAGCAGTCGTGGGGTGACCTCCCCTCCCCCGAATCTGTATACAGTGCTGCAAGCACAGCAGTGACCTCCTTCGTCCACCAAGGTAAGTACTCCAAATCTCTTTTCCCTTTGGGGCTTGCATGGGGCAATGCGAGAGGGTACACTTGGTGAGAGGGAGTGACTACCCAGTTGGTGGCAAGGTGGCAGGAAGCAGCATATCCTGTCAGAGGCATGACTGCATCTCGGTGAGAGGCGCCAGTCGTTACTGCTGACCGTCACTAGGTCACTCGATAGTGGCCGTATGCAGGTGGCATTCATGTGCCCCCATCATGGACCACTGGGCTGCCACCAGCAAAGGTGTTGTGCTTGTATCTATGGAGAAATTAATGGTCTTCCTTCTTGTGCTTGTAGGAGAGGATGGCACACAACAGTAAACAAAGGGCCAAGACTGATGGAGAGGTACCATACCTTCATATCCTGACCCCCATGGAGGAGGAAGCCTTGGAAATGGCAGGGCACCAGGGCAGCCGCATGATTGATGTTGGCGAGACAGGAGGGCCCACCCAAGAAAGCGAATGAACGAGTGCACAAAGATGCATCTGGCACACACCAGGCATAGTGCTCACGGGTCCACAACTGGACACCTGGAGCTCCACAGCAGGCAGAGATGGGATGAGGAAATGAAAAGCCCTTTATTTATTTTATTTAGAGATACAGCACTGAAACAGGCCCTTCGGCCCACCGAGTCTGTGTCGACCATCAACCACCCATTTATAGTAATCCTACAAGTCTTTGGCTGTGGGAGGAAACCGGAGCACCCGGCGAAAACCCACACGGTCACAGGGAGAACTTGCAAACTCCGCACAGGCAGTACCCAGAACTGAACCCGGGTCGCTGGAGCTGTGAGGCTGCGGTGCTAACCCTTAATCCTTCCGTGTTTCTGTTCTCATGCAGATCAGCGTCATGCTGAAGGACGCAGAGCCCGAGAGACCGGGGGCCAGCCGGTCACCTCAAAGGGGGTTTCCTTGGAGGGCGCAGTGTCACATCATTCCCCAGCATCCTCCACCAGCGCGGATACTCTCACTTTGGGTGTGGGTTCATGAGAAGATTCAGGGTCACTAGCTGGTGAGCACATCACTGACGCCCCCGAGCAGCTGACGGAGGCTGTGACAGCGGAGGCTACTGATGATTGGAGGACTGTGGGAGGCCAGGCCCATGCTGAGATCCAGACTGAAGATATGCCTCTGGAGTCGTTTGCAACATGGCACCTGCTGCAGCGAGAGGTGAGTGAACATCTGGCGGAGCTTCCAGAGTCTATGTACACCCATGCATAGACAATGGAGGAGTCCATCCAGGCCATGAGTGCTGCCATGTCTCTGGCATGTGCACATGGCTTCCTCCATGGAGTGATTGGTGACACTCATGGAGAGCCTGATCCAGCAGACCACTGAGTGAATCTGGGGATGCGCGCAGACCTTGGTGCCATCGCTTTGTCCTTGAGCTGTATGCAGCAGTGGCAAGGCAAGAGGGGGACAAGGCACCTGGAGTTTCCACCAGGGTCAGAGGACATAGCTGAAGTATTAAATGAATACTTTGCATCTGTCTTTACCAAGGAAGAAGATGCAACCCAGGCAATGTTGAAAGAGGAGGTAAGTCAGACACTAGATGGATTTAAAATTGATAAAGACGAAGTATTAGACAGGCTGTCTACTTAGAGTGGATAAGGCACCAGGGCTGGATGAGGTGCATCCACGGATACTAAGGGAAGTGAGGGTGGATATCACAGACGCACTGGCCATAATTTTTCAGTCTTCCTTAGACTCAGGGGAGGTGCCAGAGGATTGGAGAATTGCAAACATTACACCTTTGTTCAAAAAAGGTGTAAAGATAAGCCCAGCAACTACAGGCCAAGTCAGTTTAACTTCGGTGGTGGGAAAAGTTCCAGAAAAAAATAATTCGGGACAAAATCAATAGTCACATGGACAAATGCGAGTTAATTAAGGAAAGCTAGCATGGATTTCTTAAGGGAAAATTATGTTTAACTAATTTGCTGGGTTTTTCTTTTGAGGAGGTAACAGAGAGGGTTGATGAGAGCAATGCTGTTGATGTGGTGTACTTGGACTTTAAAAAGGCGTTTGATACAGTGCCACACAACAGACTTGTGAGCAAACTTGTAGCTCATGGAATAAAAGGGACGGTAGCAACATGGATACGAAACTGGCTGAGTGACAGGAAACAAAGAGTAGTGGTTAATGGATATTTTTCAGGCTGGAGGAAGGTTTGTAGCGGAGTTCCCCTATGGTCAGTTTTGAGACCCTTGCTTTTCCTGATGTATATTAATGACCTAGACCTTGGTGTACAGGGCGCAATTTCAAAGTTTGCAGATGATACGAAGCTTGGAAACATTGTGAACTGTGAGGAGGATAGTGTAGAACTTCAAAAGGACATAGACAAGTTGGTGGAATGGGCAGACAGGTGGCAGATGAAGTTCAATGCAGAGAAATGTGAGGTGATTCATTTTGGTTGGAAGAACATGGAGAGACAATATAGAATAAAGGGCACAATTCTAAAGGGGGAGCAGGAGCAGAGAGACCGAGGTGTGTACGTGCATAAGTCATTAAAGGTGGCAGGACAGGTTAAGAGAGCTGATAGTAAAGCATAGAGTATCCTGGGCATGAGTACAAGAGCAAGGAAATTATGTTGAACTTGTATCAGACACTAGTTCGGCCTCAGCTGGAGTATTGCGTCCAGTTCTGGGTGCTGCACTTAAGACCAGACATGAGGGCATTGGAGAGAGTACAGAAAAGATTCACAAGAATGGTTCCAGGGATGAGGAATTTCAGTTATGAAGATAGACTGGAGAAGTTAGGACTGTTTTCCTTGGAGAAGAGAAGGCTGAGAGGAGATTTGATAGAAGTATTCAAAATCATGAGAGGTCTGGACAGAGTAGATAGAGAGAAACTGTTCCTACTTGTGAAAAGATCGAGAACGAGAGGGCACAGATTTCAAATATTTGGTACGAGAAGTAAAAGTGACATGAGGAAAATCTTTTTCACGCAGCGAGTGGTTAAGGTTTAGAATGCACTGCCTGAGTGTGTGGTGGAGGCAGGTTCAATTGAAGCATTCAAAAGGGAATTAGACAGTTATATGAAAAGGAAGAATGTGCAGGGTTATGGGGGGAAGGCAGGGGAATGGAACTGAGGGAATTGCTCTTTCAGAGAGCCAGTGCGGACACGATGGGCCGAATGGCCTCCTTCTGTGCTGCAATGATTCTGGGTCCTTGTACCCATGCTGACCTGAGAAGAACAAGTAGAGGAGGAACTACTGCCTTTTCTGCTTCTGGGGGCTCCTGTTGGGGCGCTCCTAGTGTGGACAGCAGCTCCACAGTTCCTCGGCCCCTCTCCCAGTGACATCAGTGCCTTGGGTAGCCATGATGACAGAGGCGGGTCGCACCTGTGCAGGAGCCTCTCAACATGCCAGGGCCCTCCAGGCCTCAGGCAGCCAGAGGACGGCTGCCAAGGTCATCCCAAGCCATGGGGCCGCACAATCAGCAGCCTGCCTCCAACTAGGCTGCATGCACCGGGGTAGCACCACGTAGGAGCACAAATAAGAGAGTTGAGAAGAGCACCAACTGCACCTAGTGTTCATGGGTTTTAGCTAATGTAGGCGTAAAGCCTCGTTTCTGTTGTGCCGCTCAATAAATCTTTTGTTCGCTATTGCTGCTGCTTATTCCAATTCTTCTTGTTCTGCTGTACAGCCTTGCTTCCTCAATGGGCTGCAAGTAATGGAGTGAGTTGTGTCTTTTTTACGTTCCTTGGTCTTGTCACTGGGCACTGGGTGATTGTGTGCCAAATGAAGGAGGCAACAGCAGGCCTGATTTAAAGGTAAGGCTTTATTAAAATGTTTCTGAAAGGGCTGAAGGGTCACAGGAAGCGGCTATGTATTTGGGCATCCTGAGCCTCCCTTGCACGTAATTCATTGTGCCTTGCCGGTGGTCCAAGGGGGTCCCTCGTCTTGCATCGTAATCAGCAATGTCCTCATTATTCAACACCTAGCACAGCAGACCACCATGATATGCGAGACCCTTGCTGGGGTATCTTGAAGGGCTCCACTGGACCGATCTAGGCACCTGAATTGCATCTTCCGAAACCCTGTGGCCTGCTTGATGGTCGTTTGGCTTGACCGATGGCAGGTGTTGTACCTCTCCTACATGTGTGCATGGGTTATTCACAGGCATGAGGAGCCATGTCTTTAGTGGGTTGCCCTTGACTCCAAGAATCCATTCCTGAAGGTGAGTGGGGGTCCTGAAAATCTGTGGCACCTGGGACTCCCGAAGACATCGTGGCTGTTTCCCAGGATCCATGCACAGAGCCAAAGGATGTGCTTTCAGTGATTGCAGACCAGTTGGATATTGATGGAATGGAAGCACTTTTTGTTGATTGAAGGCCACTGGCTGGTCTCTGGGAGCCTTGATGGCAACATGCAGTCGATGACACCTTACACCTGGGGGAATCCAGTGATGGCCCCAAATCTGATAGACCTCTTGCCTGATTTTCTGGATTGGTGTGTTAGTGCACATAGTCGCTGGCCCTCTTGAACATGGCAGTGATCACCTTCTTGATGCACCAGTGCGTCACAGACTGGGAAATACCACACATGATCCCAGTGGATCCCTGGAAAGAGACAGAAGCATAGAATTTGAGAGCCAAGGTGATATTCAATGCCACTGGCTCACCAGCAGCAAGACGTAGAGAGCCTCAGTCTTTGCTCATATGGCCGCTCTGACCTTGGAGATAGTTGAGCCTCAGGCGGTACTCTCTCTCTTGGGGATAGCCTCTTCTGCGCGCAGGAGTCTGTTGGCATGCACCTCTGCACCCTTCTCTGGCGTGTCCACCCTGAAGTTGGCCCTCTTGCAGCTCCTGAGATTCCTGATGTACCCTTGCCAGAGTTTGGACCTCCCTCCCTCTGAGCTGCTGCTCCTCCTCAACAGAGGCCCTGAAAAAACTGGATGGATGTCGCCATGGCAGGAGGCCTCTCTTAATCCTAGGCTTCTGTCCAGATTGGCCTTGCCACACATCCCCACACCACCAAACTTTTCCCTCAGTAGTCTCTGTGAAGCAAGTGCCATTGCCCTCTGACTCAGCATGCCCCCTCAGTGCTTGAACCTCCTCCCTGCTTATGCTGTCATCTGGCAGTGCCCTCTGTACCACCCGTCCTGCCAGCCCATGCTGGCTCTCCCAGTGGCTGCCCGAGAGATCCAGCTCTTGGCCCCCGCTTCCTTGCCGCCTTGTTTAAGCTGGTGAGGCTCTGAAGCCCCATGGATCCTGTGTGCCATCGGTGAAATGCGCTGTTAAATTGCTGTTAATGGGCCTTTCGAATACCTTTTTAATTAGTGTCCCGCTGTGTTGATAGGCAAAGTCCGCTCTCAATGGTTACTGCCATTAATAAGATCTGGAAGCGATGTAAAGACGTCGGACTTCCAGTCGAACGTGGTTCACTCCCACTTCATGGTCCTCCCCACCTCTGAACTCCATTCCAAGTGGCCCAGTCAAATTCTGGACCTCTCCATAGAAGCTGCCTGACTTGCTGAGTATTTCCAGCATTTTTTTGTTATGACAGATGGTGAAAATATGAAACATTTTGCTCTTTGTTTTTATATTTGTAATAATGTGTACTAACCAACTTTATGAAACTTGCTTAAAATGATTTTAGCTTTTGTTCATCCCTCTCTTAATCTTGTTTGTAATCCAAAATACATGCACTTGTCAAGTTTCCAATGAACGCAACCTTGAGCAAAGAACAAAGAACAGTACAGCACAGGAACAGGCCATCCGGCCCTCCAAGCCTGCGCCGATCTTGATGCCTGCCGAAACTAACTCCTTCCGCACTTCCGGGGCCCATATCCCTCTACTCCCTTCCTATTCATGAATTTATCAAGATGTCTCTTAAACGTCGCAAATTGTCCTTTTTTAATAGCCATTCTTAGGATGTGAGCATTGCCGGCAAGGTGAGCATTTATTGCCCATCCCTAATTGCCCTTGAGCAGGTGGTGGTGGTGAGCTGCCCACAACTGTGAGTGGCTTTCTAGGCCATTTCAGAGGGCAGTTAAGAGTCAACCACATTGTTGTGGGTCTGGAGTCACATCTAGGCCAGACTGAGTAGCTTTTTATTCCAGATTTATTAAATGAATTTAAAATCCTCCAGCAGCTGTGGTGGGATTTGAACTTATGTCTTCAGAGTATTATTCCTGGTCTCTGGATTCTTCTTCTTTGGCCTCCTTGTCTCGGGAGACAATGGGTAAGCGCCTGGAGGTGGTCAGTGGTTTGTGAAGCAGCGCCTGGAGTGGCTATAAAGGCCAATACTAGAGTGACAGTCTCTTCCACAGGTGCTGCAGATAAAATTGGTTGTCAGGGCTGTTTCGCAGTTGGCTCTCCCCTTGCGCTTCTGTCTTTTTTCCTGCCAACTGCTAATTCTCTTCGACTTGCCGCACTTTAGCCCCGCCTTTATGGCTGCCCGCCAGCTCTGGCGATCGCTGGTAACTGACTCCCACGACTTGTGATGAATGTCACAGGACGTCATGTCACGTTTGCAGACGTCTTTAAAGCGGAGACATGGACGGCCGATGGGTCTGATATCAGTGGCGAGCTCGCTGTACAATGTGTCCTTGGTCATCCTGTCATCTTCCATGCGGCTCACGTGGCCAAGCCATCTCAAGCGCCGCTGACTCAGTAGGGTGTATAAGCTGGGGATGTTGGCCTCCTCGAGGACTTCTGTGTTGGAGATACGGTCCTGCCACCTGCTGCCAAGGATTCTCCGAAGGCAGCGAAGATGGAATGAATTGAGACGTCGCTCTTGGCTGACATACGTTGTCCAGGCCTCGCTGCCGTAGAGCAAGGTACTGAGGACACAGGCCTGATACACGAGGACTTTTGTGTTCCGTGTCAGTGCGCCATTTTCCCACACTCTCTTGGCCAGTCTGGACATAGCAGTGGAAGCCTTTCCCATGTGCTTGTTGAGTTCTGCATCGAGAGACAGGTTACTGGTGATAGTTGAGCCTAGGTAGGTGAACTCTTGAACCACTTCCAGAGCGTGGTCGCCGATATTGATGGATGGAGCATTTCTGACGTCCTGTCCCCTGATGTTCGTTTTCTTGAGGCTGATTGTTAGGCCATATTCGTTGCAGGCAGCCGCAATCCTGTCGATGAGATTCTGCAGTCACTCTTCAGTGTGAGATGTTAATGCAGCATCGTCAGCAAAGAGAAGTTCCCTGATGACTTTCCGTGCTTTGGTCTTCGATCTTAGACGGGCAAGGTTGAACAACCTGCCACCTGATCTTGCGTGGAGGAAAATTCCTTCCTCTGAAGACTTGAACGCATGTGAGAGCAGCAGGGAGAAGAAAATCCCAAACAGTGTAGGTGCGAGAACACAGCCCAGTTTCACGCCACTCAGGATGGGAAAGGGGTCTGATGAGGCGCCGCTATGCTGAATTGTGCCTTTCATATTGTCATGGAATGAGGTGATGATACTTAGTAGCTTTGGTGGACATCCGATCTTTTCTAGTAGTCTGAAGAGACCATGTCTGCTGACGAGGTCAAAGGCTTTGGTGAGATCAATGAAAGCAATGTAGAGGGGCATCTGTTGCTCGCGGCATTTTTCCTGTAGCTGGCGACGGGAGAACAGCATGTCAGTGGTGGATCTCTCTGCTCGAAAGCCACACTGTGCCTCAGGGTAGACACGCTCGGCCAGCTTCTGGAGCCTGTTTAAAGCAACTCGAGCGAAGACTCTGGATTACTAGTTCAGTAACATTACCACTATGCTACCTCCTATTGTCTGGGCTCACCAGGCTTTTTATGCCTGCAATGTTTGAGGTGAAAATCAAGGATCTTTGTAAATATTTGCAAGTGAAGCTAGAAAGAGATATCAGTTCCCTAAACACAGAAAAACCTCACTGTAAACAGTGCAGGAAAGTTATATTTAATGTCTCAAACTATATCAAACACTTGGCCTTTTTTTCTGTCCTGAGCAACTGGAATTCCCCAGTGTCAAAGTCCCAAGTGGAATTTTCAGGTCAAGCCCAGGCAGAATGGTGGGCTTGTGTGTGTGTGTGTGTGTGTGTGTGGGTGGGGAAAAACTTCTTGCAGACATTTCTAAATGATCAATAAAATTAGTAATTGCTGCCAGCCAAAACTATGCGATACATGTTTAGTTAATGAATATGTAAGCAGCAATGTTTTTTGCTTTATATGTGAGCACCACCTCTGAGGTACAATGACGAGACTTTTAATTGTATAGTTATAAAAGCAATGGAGAAGGTGCAGAGTAGATTTCGGAGGATAGTAGTGGGGGAGAGAGGTAAATTAGAGCCCTTTTTCACTGGGAATGATGAGAACATTGAAGGATCTCTTGATCGAGGTGTCCACGATTATTAAGGATTGTGTTGTGGCAAATAGCAGAAGATTATTTACATGGGTCAACAAGATAATTAAAAAAGGCACAACTTTCAGATAATCACTGGAGAATTTATGGGGGAGTTTAGATAAAATCTTTACACAGCAGATGATTAGATTGTAGAGTACTCTACCACATACTATTGTTGGGACAGAGGCCATTAGTATTTTTGAAAGGGAGTAAAATGGAATGTTCAAGGACATTGGAAGTGAGCAAAACAGTGTGATGAGACTTGGGGGTTGATGTGGAGAAAAACAGTAGTGTGGACTTGATGCGCCATGTAGCCTGTTCTGTGCTGTATACTTTCCATTGGGGCCAGTACAAAGTGACATCAAGAACCCATGGTCATTTTCGTCCCCACATCCCTTCCTGGGGGAGGGAGTAATTGTAACTCTCCTATTGTCTATTGAGAGATGCTAACTGACCACATTCTGGTGATCAAACTTGGGACCTAGCTGAATATTTGGATTAGCACCATATTAGACACTATTTACCTACAAAGCTGTGGAAGGAGGGAGCTAGCCAGCGTTAGCACAATGCAGTGATTAAGCTATTCCTTAGAGCAGCTGCCTGGTAGCTTAGTGTTTTCCTATCTGCTCTTTCATTTGGGCCCAAAACCGACGGATGCCAATGCTCTTGTGATCATTATTGGGTTTCATTTTACAAGTGAGGTTTTATTTCTCACGTGTTGGAGTATTGACTTGTTGCTAACCTGTGATTTGGATAAAAGATAACACAGTTGGTCAACAAAGAACACTGCAATTCACCATCAGGGCTGTAACTAACTTCCATACTGCTGGATGAAGAAAATCATAAGCGCCAGATCCAATACTAAACAGTTAATTGATTTTATTGTCCAAACCACAACTTTAGCTTATTCCTCAATCTAAAACTTGCACTCCGTTATAGTCTGTGAAAATAAACACCATCAATTACTAATTGAACCACATGGTCAGACAGTGTACATGGTGTTTTTATAGTTTCCCGATGCTGTCACCAAGTTACAGCTCTTCAGAATTTGTCATTGAGATTTTCACATTAGAAGTGTTCAGCAAACTCATCGTCCGTACTGATTTAGCCCCTTTTATCTCAACATAGGCACAGCCCTGTGATTTTTTTTTCTTCTCTGCAATCCCAGTAACTGTAGTGGTTACTATAGTTGTGTTAATATTGGCACTTTTCAGGCAGAGCACATAGCTGTATTTTTGAGACTTTAAAACCAAAGTTCTTCATCAAGCAGAATCATAATGCCAGTCACACATGATGGCATACATCAAGAGAGTGAAGTTTGAATGATTTTGACCTACCTGAACTTAATGCCGTGTCACATCCTTAACACACTTCTAGCTTATTTGTAAAATACCAGCTGATCACCTCCTGTGGCAGTACTAACGGCCATTCAGAGAATATAATGAAGTGTGATGGTGCTTAGAGGATGTGTGTGCTTATGTATATGATTTAGATATACTGTTGAAATTGGTTAGTTTTTTTGCATTTTAGGTGCGGTTTCCTTTGACTTTTAGTGTTTCATTTGATTCTACTCTATAGTAGTGCATTATATTAAATTTATATATTGTATGGTAGTTCACAAGTTATGACTAGACAGGTTTGCTTTGTGACTATGAATCAGCAATAGATTCTCACTAACATCGTACCCATGTGAGTATAGCAGTAAGGCTTTACTGTATCAGAGTGCTGATTGGTTGGCAAGTGGACTCTGGTAGAGGCGTTTCCATGGAGAATGCTCCAGTTTATAGTTGTGAACAGCAGAAGGGACATGTTTGAGTAACATTTTCACGCTGCTACAATGTAGTAGCAACAGATGTGGTATTTTCCATTAAGAGTGTTGCCGTCAAGCCAAAAAGATGTACTGCCTATCACACAAATGAGTAATGTGATATATCAATTTCAATGCCAGTGTGATGCTCGGGTTTATAGCATATACGTCCCAAAGACGGGCGGATCATATCAAACAACATGTCCCTTCTGCCGTTCGCAATGGGCAAGGGACAGACTATATCCAACCACCCCGTGCTTGCAAAACTCAAAGTACAGTGTTGAACATCAGATGTGATTCCACGATTGGACAACATTTGCTAAATAATCCGCAGTGTGCTAAGAATTACACTGACGACCAATTTAATATTGTCAGTTGGGCTCACTGTGTGGCAAATTTGTGTGTACTGGAAGCTACATATATTAATACTCATGGCCCTGTTCTTTGCAGACAGAAAGGACATGTACACGCATTATGCCTGTTTCAGCTAAACAAAATTATTGACAGCCATTCGCTGGTTCATTGGTCAAGGCATTGCCCTGAGGAATCAGAGTCAAGCTGCCTGGTTTAAATTTCAAACAAAGCTTGGCAGTTAACTGTCAGTCGCCATGAACTGGTGTATTCTCCATGGCAACACCTCTACCAAACAGAGTCCACTTGCCAACCAATCAGCACTCCTCATGTTGTATAAATTTGATGCTTTCCCTTACGTTCGTATTCTTGCGTATTCTCCTGATGAGTGCAAGACGAAAAGCTTCGACAAAATGTCTCTATTTTCAGCAATACTCGAGTTCTGTACTACCAAACGACTATTTGTGGCTTTGCTAAGTGTTACACTTGGAAATGCAGTGAGTGAAATCTGAAAACTGTTCTATTTTGAAGTCACAGAAATTTTCACAAGGTGCTGGACATGCTTACTATAATTACAGAGTGCAATAGACCTGTTATTTTCTTCTCCCTACCTTTCAAAATCTGGAAGCAGTAATATTTTTGATAAGAAAATGGGGAAATAGATTGTACTTTTTCACTTAAAATCAAATTCCCCATTTCTCTGGATAGTAAAGCATTTTTTTTTCAGCATTTGGGGCTCCCACCTTTTTTCAAAAACTGTTTTCTTGAACTGTCTGTAACCCAAACTAACTTGACTGAGCATACGAATTAGGGCCATTCGGCCCTTCGAGCCTGCTCCTCCATTCAGTAAGTTCATGGCTGAACTGATTACTCCACATTTCCACCTGTCCCCAATAACCTTCCACCTCCCTCACTTATCAAGAATCTATCTACCTTTGCCTTAAAAAATATTCAAAGACTCTGCTTCCACTGCCTTTTGAGGAAGAGAATTCCAAAGACTCACGACCCTCTGAGAAAAAGTTTCTCCTCATCTCTCTCTTAAATGGGCGACCGCTTTTTTTCCAACCGTGACCCCCTAGTTCTAGATTCTTCCACAAGGGGAAACATCCTTTCCACATCCAGCCTGTCAAGACCCCTCAGGATCTTGCATGTTTCAATCAAGTTGCCTCTTACTCTTCTAAATTCCAGTGGATACAAGCCTAGCCTGTCCAATCTTTCCTCGTAAGACAGCCCGCCCATACCAGGATAAAAGCAAAATACTGCGGATGCTGGAAATCTGAAACAAAAACAAGAAATGCTGGATTCACTCAGCAGGTCTGGCAGCATCTGTGGAAAGAGAAGCAGAGTTAACGTTTCGGGTCAGTGACCCTTCTTCGGAACTTGGGTTCCGAAGGGTCACTGACCCGAAACGTTAACTCTGCTTCTCTTTCCACAGATGCTGCCAGACCTGCTGAGTGAATCCAGCATTTCTTGTTTTTGTCGCCCATACCAGGTATTAGTTTAGTAAACCTTCTCTGAACTACTTCCTTCCTTAAATGAGGACACCAGTACTGTACACAGTACTCCAGATGTGGTCTCAACAATGCCCTGTATAGCTGAAGCATAAACTCTCTACTTTTGTATTACATTCTCCTTGCGATAAATGATAACATTCTATTAGCTTTCCTAATTGCATGCTGTACCCACATACTAACCTTTTGCGATTCGTGCACTAGGACACCCAGATCCTTCTGCATCTCAGAGCTCTGCAATCTCTCACCATTTAGATAATTTTGCTTTTTTATTCTTCCTGCTAAAGTGGACAATTTCCCACTTTCCCACATTATACTCCATTTGCCAGGTCTTTGCCCACTCACTTAACCTATCTATATCCCTTTGTAGCCTCCTTATGTCCTCTTCACAAGTTACTCTCCTACCTATCTTTGTGTCATCAGCAAATTTAGCAACCATACCTTCGGTCCCTATTTCTATGTCATTATTATAAATTGTAAAAAGTTGAGGCCCCAGCACAGATCCCTGTGGCACACCATTCATTACATCTTGCCAACCAGAAAATGACCCATTTATGCTGACTGTTTCCTATTGGCCAACCAATCTTCTATCCATGCCAATATGTTACTCCCTACACAATGAGCTTTTATTTTCTGCAATAACCTTTGATGTGGCACCTTATCAAATGCCTTCTGGAAATCTAAGTACAATGCATCCACATCACATGTAACTCCCTCAGAGAACTCCAATAAATTGGGTAAACATGATTCCCTTTCACAAAACCATGTTGATTTTGCCTGATTACCTTGAATTTTTCTAAATACCCTGCTATAACGTTTGTAATAATAGCTTCGAACATTTTCCCTAAGACAGATGTTAGGCTAACTGACCTGTAGTCTGCTGCTTTCTGTCTCCCTCCTTTTTTTTTGAATAAAGGAGTTACATTCGCTATTTTCCAATCTAATAGAACCTTCCCCGAATCTAGGGAATTTTGGAAAATTAAAACTAACGCATCAACTATCTCACTAGCCACTTCTTTTAACAGCCTAGGATGAAGTCCATCAGGACCCAGGGACTTGTCAGCCCGTAGTTCCAATAACTTGTTCAGTACCATTCCCCTGGTGATTGTAATTTTCTTGAGTTCCTCCCTCCCTTCCATTTCCTGACTTGCAGCTAATACACGTAGACACGTGATTTGCACTAAACTCCTACTGATAACAATTTGAAATAGGCCACTCCGAGATGGGTATTAATGATTTGAGGATGATTCTCCTTTTGAATTGTGCCCCCAATCCCACAGCCTGTGTGGATCAGCAGGCTGACCACTGGCATCTCCCTATGCTTGATAATTGGAATGCAACCTATAGGATCATGGATGAATATGTGCATGTTAACATTGTGATTTAAAGAATGATTTTCCATTCTTTTCCTCCCCACCCACCAATCCACCACATCCACAAGACACTGATTCTTCATTTTAACTTTGCTTACATAAATTATTTTCAGGGCGGTGTTGGATTTTCTCCTGCCTCAATGTGATACGGCTTCCATTGATGAAGAAATTTAATATTGAAGAATTTGAGTTCAGTCAATCCTACTTGTTCTTCTGGGATAAGGTATAATAAAAACATTTCATGCATTATTACTTTTAGTGAAAGGCCTTAAAAAGGGGCAATATAATCTGGTTTAGGGTGTAACATTATATATTGTATTGTTTACATAGCTGAATACCTTGCTTGGTATACTGTAACCATTCAGATGTGATGAGATTTCTCGAAGCTCTGTGACCTGTCAAGTGTTTGATTTTTGAAGTATTATATTAAATCTTGCCAGCGCTTTAGGCAAAAGAAGCGCATTAACGATGCAGAAGGTTGGAGCACAAATAAGAGCAATATCAATATTGCATTTGATGTACAGAGAGATTTGGGTGTTCAGGTCCATTGTTCCCTGAAGGTGGCAACGCAGGTCAATAGAGTGGTCAAGAAGGCATACGGCATGCTTTCCTTCATCAGACGGGGTATTGAGTACAAGAGTTGGCAGGTCATGTTACTGTTGTATAGGACTTTGGTTCGGCCACATTTCGAATACTGCGTGCAGTTCAGGTCACCACATTACCAAAAGGATGTGGATGCTTTGGAGAGGGTGCAGAGGAGGTTCACCAGGATGTTGCCTGGTATGGAGGACGCTAGCTATGAAGAGAGGTTGAGTAGATTAGGATTAATTTCATTAGAAAGACGGAGGTTGAGGGGGGACCTGATTGAGGTGTACAAAATCATGAGAGGTATAGACAGGTTGGATAGCAAGAAGCTTTTTCCCAGAGTGGGGGATTCAATTACTAGGGGACACGAGTTCAAATTGAAAGGGGAAAAGTTTAGGGGGGATGTGCCTGGAAACTTCTTTATGCAGAGGGTGGTGGGTGCCTGGAACGCGTTGCCAGCGGAGGTGGTAGACGCGGGCACGATAGCGTCTTTTAAGATGTATCTAGACAGATACATGAATGGGCAGGAAGTAAAGAGATACAGACCCTTAGAAAATAGGCGACGGGTTTAGATAGAGGATTTGGATCGGCGTAGGCTTGGAGGGCCGAAGGACCTGTTCGTGTGCTGTAATTTTCTTTGTTCTTTCTTTGTTCTTTCTTTGTTCAATGTTTTTATGGTGTACATATTAAACTCCTGCATATAGTTTGTAATTCTCCTAATCCATTCTAATAGCTCTGTGGTCAATTTGAAGCATTTCTCTTTGCTTGTGTCAGGGTTTGAATTACTTTTCATTGAATTATACCTTTTGGAATTGTGTATGTATTATTAATATAATACAATTTATGAATTACTTTTCAGCTTTTCTTTGGGGAGGAAGTTCCCTGCAAATATTCACACCTTTGCAGAACCCCTGCTCGTACTTGCACACTTGGAATGTGAATTTGATACCTGTTCTAATTTCTGAGTAGTATTAGCTAGCCAAAGGAAAATAGTGCAGTGATTGTGGAAAACTACAATTAAGTCAACCAAGTACAGAGAAGACTGGGATGTTCGAGACACTATCTATAGTGACCTCCTTGGCCAGTGTGGAAATCTGTGACATTAAGGCATCGCAAAATTTTTGAACATAAGTAAATATTTTCCTCTTCACAGATTGAGCGTTGCTACTACTGCTTGGATGCGTTCATTGAGATTGCTCAGAGAACAGGCAAAGAAGAAGAACCCTTAAATGGTAGACTTTTGCAGTTTCTGCTAGCAAACCCCACGAATGATGGAGGCCAGTGGGCTATGCTTGTCAATCTCATTGGTAAGATCCATTTTTTTAAAAACTGAAATAATTAATATCCAGTAATGTGACAGAACCTGCTGTAGCATGGGAATGCACGGCATCCACTGATGGTTAGACTTGCTCGTTTAATTGCGATAATATTTTGCATCTCAAGGTGTTAAGGGGAACAGATAGAAACTATCTACCCTATTTCCACAGGTTGGGAATTCTAGGACTAGGGGGCACAGGTTAAAAACTGAAACCAGACCTTTCAGGTTAAGAAACACTTTTACACGCAAAGGGTGGTTTCCCCCTCTTCCACAAATGGCGATTGATAGATTTTTCTTTGCCCCACATCCCTTTAATACCTTTTCGCCAATGTGGGTGTATGGAGTAGAGTCACAGATCAGCCATGATTTCATTGAGTGGCAGAGGGAACTAAATGGCCTGCTGCTGTTCCCAAGTTCCTATAAGTTTCTCAAAGTGTGAGCTGCTGATGATGCAGCAAAGGAAATCTAGCATCTGTGATCTAAGTCAACAGGCAAGTGACTGATTGATTAAGGAAGGACTTTGACATTAACAGCATTTCACTGAGCGGCAACTGTGAATTAGAGTGAGTGATGTCAATGTCAAATCAGATGCAGAAAGAGAAAGATTGGATTGCAGAGACCGAAAGGAAATGTTCAAAGAAAAATTAATTTCAGCTTTTTAAAATTTCTAGCAATTAAAATCTCCAGCAATGAGACTCCACACTTGTAAATTTTCGATGCCAGAGAAGTTGACTGGCAGTAATTAATACTTATCACGTTAACAGGGTACTTGGACTGAAATGGATAAGACTTGATTTCCTGTAATGAGTTTAGTTTGTATCTACTGCACAAATACAGCAACTTCACATCATTCAGTGCATTTCAGTGTGAACCAGGCAGCGAGATACTGTTTTCGCGAAGTGGCTCATCTGCGACAGCAACTTTCAGATTTCCGTGTTTAATTGCACATCTGCTTCTCATATGAAGTTGCTGCGACATTTGTGTGTAAATAATGTCAAATGCCGTTAGCCTAGTGGTTATTTTGACAGCAAAATATGTTTCATTGTGAAGCAAATAGTAAAAGTTGGAGAGGGCACGAGTATTCATTTTCTCGCTCTCCTGCTCTCTTGCCCTCTCTCTCTCACCCTTTCTCTCTCTCTCTCTCTCTCTCTCTCTCTCTCTCTCTCTCTCTCTCTCTCTCTCTCTCACACTGTCACACGTTTTTGTATTTGCATTCCGCCTCCCCACCACTTTATTCCTGTTTTTATCAAATCTTTCATGTGTGATCTGGGTTAAGCATTGGACTTGGATTTATAGAACATAAGAGTGCTGATATATCATAAACTGTCCTCCGCTTAGCACCACTACACAGTCCTTGTGGAGACCCAGTCCCGCCTTCACATTGAGGATACCGTCCATCGTGTTGTGTGGCACAATCACCGTGCTAAATGGGATAGATTTTGAACAGATCTAGCAATGCTAAACTGGGCATCCATGAGGCGCTGTGGGCCATCAGCAGCAGCAGAATTGTACTCAACCACAATCTGAACCTCATGGCCCGGCATATCCCCCACTCTACCATTACCATCAAGCCAGGAGACCAACCCTGGTTCAATGAAGAATGCAGGAGGGCATGCCAGGAACAGCACCAGGCATACCTCAAAATGAGGTGTCAACCTGGTGAAGCTACAACCCAGGACTACTTGCATGCCAAACTGCATAAGCAGCATGCAATAGACAGAGCTAAGCGATCCCATAACCAGCTGATGAGGAAACATTGAGGCTGCTATACTGGAATGGAGGCGGAACATGAGACCACAAGCTCATAGAAACTGCATTTTAGATCTATCAGGATTGAGTTGCTGCTGAAGTTCTGCAAATCCAACTGGTGAAGCTTTGCTTGATTGGGTAGTGATATGCATTCATATTGTGGCAATGCACTTGCACATTTTCGAGTTGTGGTGTTCACTTTACCACTCCTGGCTATATGCTTCTCATATACTGAGGACTCTAATCTGGGCTTGTTAGCTGTCCAGTAACTGTCTCCTGGTTGTATTGTAGTGGGGGTGGGGGGGATGGGAATGGCAAAGGTCCCATTCGGACTTCCAAGATGACGCAGCTGGTGAGATGCCACAGTTGAACAGGCTGTCGGATCTGTCAAAATTCACACCTGAATAATTTCTATTTGGGTACTTGTAGAAGGATACATGTCTCCGATGGAATTATACTCTCAAAGTCAACAGCTTTATGGTAATGAAAAAGTGAAAGGGGGAGGCGGAAACCAAAACACATTCTTTGTTTTGTACTTTCTGTAGTTCTCTTAAGAGCTCAAACTCCTGAGTTATTTGGTGTTTTAGACCTGGGAGCTTGGATTGAGAAATCAGAAGTCTTAAGTATCCATGACCATAGACAGGTGATTGGATGAAATGTATTCACATACAATGCACTCTTCTGAATAGTGTGATTCTGGGCAGCACTGGGTTAGAAGACAGATCTTTCACTCCTAATAGCTGTCAGGACTTGGTATAGAGATGTAGAACTAAAGTTTCCTCTCTACTGGCCTTGGAAGTTTTATTTTAAATTGGTTTGAGCAAACTCAACATAATTCTTGCTGGGCAGAGTTGAAAAACCCCTACTGTGTGGTGCTCTTAGTCAGTCTGAATCCGAAAACTGTAAGGATGGTTCCCACACAAGGTAGAATAATTCAGAGCTGAAGGAACGGGCACTGCTCTGAAATAGAGAGTGGGGGGGGTGGGGGGGGGGGGAAGTGTAAGTGAGAGAAGTGGGATGATTCCTTTAAATCTTCCCTGTGCTATTGGGAGTATTTGCTGCAGACATTAGGTGCACCAAATGGAAAAGTCTTCTATTTGCCAGCTTAAAAAAAAAACTCAGAGCATTAAATTTGTAATTTTATCAATTAAGAGTTTGAACTTCATTGAGTGAAAGGAGGAAACGATACTAATGATATAGAGAAGCTCCTTTTTTAAAAAAAAAAATTCTTCTCTGCCTTGTAGAAAAACATGGAATTGTGCCAAAGAAGTGCTTTCCTGAATCTCGTAGTTCAGAAGCCAGCAAGGCCATGAATGACGTTTTGAATTATAAGGTATGAATAACTTAAAATGACTGATGAAATGCAGCCACTTTGATTTTCCTGCATGTTTCCTACAAATTGTATCCAGAACTGAAGCTTTCAGAAGTACAGCAGCCCAAAGAAGGCCCATGTGACCTGTGACCAAGATCAGGAAACCATTGGAAAATTTCATCCAATCGATTTGCAAACAGAAAACTTTGTGTCTTGGTCTCAACAGGGAGGATATTTGGACGATGGTCTAGTTAGAGTTTGGGGGGTGAAACAAAAGTGTGGCCTCACAATGATCATTTAAATACTGCCAAATGGGTAGAAACCAGAAAGATGACAAGGGAATGGTGGGAAGGGGAGAGGAGACATTTGAGGGGCTGAATGGCTTATTCCTATTCCTAATGTTCTGAAATGAATATCAGAAGAAATGCAGAGCTCAAATCGGAATCTTATTTAGTTTGTCAGCCTTGGCTCAGTGATACCATTTTTGCCTCTTGAGCCAGAAGATTGTGGGTTCAACTCCCACTCCAGCATTTACAAAAATCAAAGCTGGTACTCCAGTGCAGTAGGAATACTCCACTGTCGAAGGTGCCTTCTTTCGAAATGAAATGTTAAGCTGAGGCCCTGTTTGTCCTCAAGTGGACATAAAATATCTCATGACGCGATTTTGAATAAGAGCGGGAGAGTTATCCCTGGTGTCCTAGCCAATATTCATCCCTCAATCAACATCATAAAAACAGGTTATCTGGTCATTGATATTCCTGTTTCTGGGAGCTTGCTGCGTGCAATTTGGTTGCTGTGTTTCCTACATTATAAGAGTAACTATACTTCAAAACTACTTCATTGGCTGTAAAGCACTTTGAGATGTCCCGTGATCTTGAAACATACTATATAAATGCAAGTCTTTCTTTTTGATCTTTGTGTTAACTATTGAAACGTTTAATTTTTTTTTTGCCTTTCTGGTACTAGATGCGAGAATACTGCTTGCGTCTAAGAAAGATGGTGAAAAATGGGTCATCTGAGGAGGAACTCTCCACTGAAAAGGATAATATGATTGAGGAGGTGAGCTTCTTTTGTGAATAAATATTGGTAGTTCAATATATTTTCGAATTTGCAGCCTTGGAGTGAATTTAGAACCAGACATCCAAGAATGCAATGTTGCAATTAATATGGCATTGTTGCATTAGACCTGATCTGCTGCAAGCAACATTGTGCACTATCCAATGTGTTCAATGCTGTATGGACTGCAGCAGTTCAAGAAGGCGGCTCACCACCACCTTCTCAAGGGCAGTGAGGGATGGGCAATAAATGCTGGCCTTGCCAGTGATACCCACATCCCGTGAATGAGTTTTAAAATGTGGCCTTCCCCACCTGAGGGCTTTGTTGTCCACTGTGTACTCCAAGAACTGTCACTCCCACAGTCACATTACTGTGTTGTCTTTTCCAGAACTTTAATGTTGAGAGAGAATCAGTTACTTACTAATGGAGGCAGAGCTTACTCATATTGCTAAGTGACAGTGAAACTGCTCTGTATGCTATAATAAACCAATCTCCTTGTTTCTGTACCTGTTTCATTGTGTTTTTCATCAGCACAATCATAGGTAGTGTTAAACAGGCAGATATCCATTCACCAAAATGAGGAAGCTTATGACATTCCCTGATCCACAACTGTTTTATTGTCAATTCACAGTTCAGTCCAAATATCAGTTTTCACTCCTGCACTAACTCGCTGTCCAGAGGTAACTCCCTGACTGGCAAAAAATCCAGCCCTTAAATGCAAACTGCAATGAGCATCACCTGCTCTCTATTAACACTGAATTAAGTCTCGTTTCATTAAAGGGACCAGCATTTTCAATATAGACATGTCATAGGTGAGTGGACTATCAGGTGTTAATTATTTAGCATCTGCTGTTGTCTCTTGAGTAATATATTTTATTTATTTATTTTTTAAATTTTATTTAGAGATACAGCACCGAAACAGGCCCTTCAGCCCACCGAGTCTGTGCCGACCATCAACCACCCATTTATACTAATCCTCCACTAATCCCATATTCCTACAACATCCCCACCTGTCCCTATATTTCCCTACCACCTACCTATACTAGGGGCAATTTGCAATGGCCAATTTACCTATCAACTGCAAGTCTTTGGCAGTGGGAGGAAACCGGAGCACCCGGAGAAAACCCACGCAGACATAGGGAGAACTTGCAAACTCCACACAGGCAGTACCCAGAACTGAACCCGGGTCGCTGGAGCTGTGAGGCTGTGGTGCTAGCCACTGTGCCGCCCAATATATCATGTGATACTCAATGTAAAATTAAGGCTTTTCTTCATTTGTACAATAAAAATGAATAATGTTACCGAAGAGCAAGGGTAAGCATCACCTTTTATCTTAATGTACCATAGTTTTCCAGTTTATGCCATTTCCTGCCTTTTGCCAATTCATGCTCAGGCTTTCTCCTTGATGTCTTCAGAGATACTTCGAGTCATAGTCATTTACAGCACAGAAGGAGGCCATTCGGCCTATTGAGTCTATGCTGGCTGTCCACAGAGCTATCTAGTCAGTCCCACTCCCCCGTTCACTCCCCATAGCCCTGCAAGTTTATTTCCTTCAAGTGGCCATCCAGTTTCCTTTTGAAGTCATTGTCTCCACTTCCACACCCTTGTGGGCTGCGAGTTCCAAGTTATTACCACCCACTGCGTATAAAAACATCTTGAGCTATCTAGTCAGTCCCACTCCCCCGTTCACTCCCCATAGCCCTGCAAGTTTATTTCCTTCAAGTGGCCATCCAGTTTCCTTTTGAAGTCATTGTCTCCACTTCCACACCCTTGTGGGCTGCGAGTTCCAAGTCATTACCACCCACTGCGTATAAAAACATCTTCCTCATATTCCCTCTGCATCTCTTGCCCAAAACCTTCAATCTGTGTCCTCTAGTCCTTGTGCCATTAGTTAATGGGAAAAGGTTTTCCTTGTCATAATCTTGTACATCTCAATTAAATCACTCCTCAATCTCCTTTGCTCAAAGGTGAACAACCCCAGCTTTTCCAGCCTAACCTTTTAGCTAAAATCCTTCATCTCTGGAATCATTCTGGTAAATCTCCTCTGTATCCTGTCAAGGACCTTCAACATACTTCCTAAATACAGTGACCTGAACTGGACGCAGTACTCCAGTTGGGGCCTAACAAGAGCTTTATAAAGGTTCAGCATAATTTCCCTGCTTTTGTATGCAAAGCCTCTATTTATGAAGCCCATATGCTTTACTCATGACTCTCTCAATATGTCCTGCTCCCTTCAAAGATCGATGCACGTGCACCCCGCGGGTCCCTCTGCACACACTTTAGAACTGTGCCATTAAGTATATATTGCCTCTCCCTATTCCTTCACCTTGTCAGTATTAAATTCCATCTGCCATATGTCTGCCTATCTGTATCCTGCTGCAGGCAGTTCATATCATCCTACCTGTTTGCCACACATCCAAGTTGGTGTCATCGGCAAATTTTGTAATTCTACTTTGTATTCCAAGGTCTAAGTCAGGGCAGTGGGTTGAGGAGGAGGGGGTTTAGTTTGTAGATGAGGATCAGACAGTTGGAGGGAGGGTCAGAGGCAGTGGGTTGAGGAGGAGGAGGAGGGGGTTTAGTTTGTAGATGAGGATCAGACAGTTGGAGGGAGGGTCAAAGGCAGTGGGTTGAGGAGGAGGAGGAGGGGGTTTAGTTTGTAGATGAGGATCAGACAGTTGGAGGGAGGGTCAGAGGCAGTGGGTTGAGGAGGAGGAGGAGGGGGTTTAGTTTGTAGATGAGGATCAGACAGTTGGAGGGAGGGTCAAAGGCAGTGGGTTGAGGAGGAGGAGGAGGGGGTTTAGTTTGTAGATGAGGATCAGACAGTTGGAGGGAGGGTCAGAGGCAGTGGGTTGAGGAGGAGGAGGAGGGGGTTTAGTTTGTAGATGAGGATCAGACAGTTGGAGGGAGGGTCAAAGGCAGTGGGTTGAGGAGGAGGAGGAGGGGGTTTAGTTTGTAGATGAGATCATTTATATATAGCAAAAAAAAAAAGCAGTGGTCCCAGCACTGACCCTTGAACACCACTCTCTACCATCCTCCAGTCTGAAAAACAACCAATTGTAGGGAATCTGCTGTTTCTTTCTCAGGAACTGTACAATACAATAGTACAATTTTTGTTTTGTTTGTACAATACCACCACCACTGCCCCCCTCCCCACCCCCAATCCGCTGTTGTGCAAATTGGCTGGACTGTATATCACATCTTATGAGTAATGGATACCTAAGCAGAAATACCCAGAGTGCAATGGATTAGTGCTAGCCTGACGCAAACTGGGTGCAGAGCACTGTTGAACAGGTAGGTCCAAGGCTCATTCAATACTGGATACCAAAATACACTTTACCCATTCTCTCCCATTTGGGGAAAAAGAATCCAATCTACCCGAAGGAATTACTTCATGCAGAGAGTTTATAAAACATTCTCACCAGAATATCCATTTTGTATGATTTTCAAAGGTAGCTTTATGTGGTAGATCCAGGGTAACGCTTATTTACCTTGTTCACGTTGGAACCATTTGATAAATGAAACTATAATTGTGCTTGACCTAATATAAAATTTTCTTGTACTTTGTACATTCCTGACAATAGAATAATGCTCCAAAATCAGAACCATTCTTGCTTTTTCTAGAACAGGACTCCTGGGTTAATATAATCGTATAGTAACCGTTTCAAACAAAAGGCCTTGGGTCCATCTCACCCACCTCTCCACAGTATTCTTTCATTGCATTTCTAATAACCCTACATCCCATTTATTGAAAAATACCTGTTGTTTTTCATTTAAACCCATTAAGGTTTTTTTTTGTTGAATCACCCATACTGATAGTGTGTTCCACACATTTACCACCCTGGATGTTTTTAAAACCCTCTTGCATTTCCTATTTCTTTTGTTTGCCTTATTACATTGAAATTACAGTGCCGACACAGGCCATTTGGCTCAACTGGTTTAAGCACCACACGAGCCTCCTCCTGCCCCACTTTATTTAACCCTATCAGTATATCCTTCCAGTCCTCTACCTTAGGCACTTGGCTAGGTTCCTCTTAAAATGCATCTGTGCTGTTTGCCTCAGCTACTCTCTTGTGGTAATGAGTTCCACTTTCTAACTGCTCCTGAAGAAGTTTCTCCTGCATTCCTTATTGGATTTATTGGTGATTATCCTATATTTATGACCCATCATTTTTGATTCCTACACAAGCTTATGGATGACGCAAAGTTGAGTTAATTTCTTACAGAACTTATTGGCCGTGCAAAATGCCACACAATTTTAGATGATTAATAATGGGACCCTTATAAAAGGCTGCAAGAAGTGTTATTTTGGGAGAGGAGTTTACTTTCCTTCTTTCTTTCATCTTTACTCTCTTTGGATCTTTTTGCAAGTTATGTTGCACA
This sequence comes from Heterodontus francisci, assembly GCF_036365525.1. NCBI lineage: Eukaryota > Metazoa > Chordata > Chondrichthyes > Heterodontiformes > Heterodontidae > Heterodontus > Heterodontus francisci. The sequence continues at coordinate 42,165,711 of NC_090400.1, forward strand.
ATTTTAAGTCGGTCCAAAGTGGTTTTGGCTTTGAGTGAACTCAGTGCAGTGTAGTCTAGGTGTGAAATCACCCAACACAGACTTGTAGTTGACAGTGCCAGAGGACACACAACTGTTACTGCACTGCATATGAATTTGGAACACACAGCCAACCAAGAATGTGAACACAATCTGGTGACAAATTAGAATAGACTTTAAGAATCTGGATAAAGCTAAGGCCAGATCCAATTAAGCTTAAGTTATTTCCTCTGCAGAGACAATCTGCATGCAATTAAACAGGCAGTGATCTGGACTATGTTTTATTTGCTACAGTTTTCAGACCCAACCAGTAGGTGGCACAGCGAGATAATGAATGTGAAAATTTAAATGTGAGGCTTATTGTAGGAATTGGCAGGGGGAGGTGGAAGAGGAAATATTTTGTAATGATTAAACTCTCTTTCCTCATCTTGTATATCAACAGTATTAAGGGATATGGAGCTAAAGTTGGTAAATGGCATTAAGGTACATATCAGCCATGATTTAATTGAGTGGCAGTGCTACTCCTATTCCTACATCAACATTTTTGACTCCGAGCAGTTCTCTTAGTAAGCTGCCCCAGCCTCATGTTTCCTGTATTGGTGTTGCTTGCTGTATTTTCTACATCCTTACAAAGCAAATAAGGTCCAACAAGGTGAGTGGAAAAAGAATATCAGACTTGGTGCAGTCATGGTGACCCCTGAAATAACCTGGAATCATGGTTCAAGCTCTGCTGTACTGAAAAAGATTGGTCATGACTTCAAACCAACATGCTTGTGAGTGCAACTGCACAACATTATGGCCTGCCATGTGTAGCAAAGATTGATGGAGTTCATTTCGTATGACTGCATCAACTGAGGTTTATTGGTCCAGGCCACTTTCACTGAATGGAATGTGCAAGTTATTTACTACTTCACAGAAGCACTATTCTTTCCTCTGCTTGATCTTGCAGATTGAGCTCCAAGCACTGTTGGTAGTAAACATTGCTGGCTGGCTGTTTTTCACCATTTCTTAGACAGTCCATTACATGGGCATCTCACTTGGGGCGAAACCAGACAGCCTCGAGCATTAGTCTGTTCCCCTCAAGTAGCTTCATGGAGCAACATTAACATGAAGGGAGTCTGTGTGCCACAATACTGCTGTTTTTATAAAATGAAGGTCCATCGTCCAGTAGAAGTTTTGTGTAAAAGGAAGAAACTGGGTGGGGGGGGGGCACATTATTGTTTGTGGAATATGGTAGCATAGTGGCTGTAGTACTGGACTAGCAATTCAAAGATCAAAAGTTCAAATCCCACCATGGCAAGATGTGAAATTAAATTTAATAACCTGATAATTTGTGAACTTTTGAAATGGGGGTTATTGAACCTGAAACTTTGCTGGATTGTCATTAAAAACTTGATTGCTTCTCTAATAAGTGGTTTCACCCACACAACACTCCAATCCTGCACTCCATGATCGACTCTTATTGCTCTCCAAAGCAGTCCAATAAGCTATTCAAGTGTAAAACAAATTCAGGATGTCTAGGATAGGCTTTGCTAATGTCACCTGCTCATAAACAAATAGAGTAAAAGAGAAACCGATTAAAGCTGTAATAAGAATTTGTTTAGTGCTTTTTGTCTTGTCCAGAGACTGATGGCAACTATATTTATAGCGATGCATTGAAGTGTGAAATGACTAAATGGCAAATTACAAAAATAAAACTTTACCACGACACAGAATTTCAAAGTGGTAATGATTGAGTTCCACCTCTGCTGTGTTTTGGGGGGAATGGAAGATGTCTGATGTGGTCCATCTAAACTAGGATTGTCCAATCTTTTCACTTGGAAGGGGCCCACATTTCAATTTTTGCCTTCAATGGGTGGGGGGAGGGGACCGGTGGCATA